>NC_091395.1:70880770-70895770 GCF_032191515.1 Phaenicophaeus curvirostris | reverse complement strand
TAGTAAAAGTGTCCCCAACTCTTGTTAATGGTTGTGTGATTTTTAAATACTGGCAGAGCTGGGGAAGCATGAGTGTGTGTAGGGCAGGTGGAAGGAGGTGGAACTGAGCTTCCTAATTTTTCAGTGCAGGAGTAAAGCAAGAAACCAAAACTTCAGCCCTATTAGCTTAATTGTTGTGTGGAGTAAACCTGGTCAGTTCAGTGAAGGCTGCCACATCCCTAATTTGCCCATATTGACGTGCTGCTCCAGGCTGCTTCACTTGCTGATACTCGGAGCTACAGAAAAGGGTGCCACGTTGTTTCCATTGTGACCTCTCAGCTTTTTGAACCTGACCAACTACTGCTGCTACATCACAGACTTCTGCCCTCTGCTGCAGATCTTCCCTAAGTCCCTGCAATGCTACTTTGGATGAATTTGATTTTGAGGGGTCAGAGGAGGCACACAGGTTGTGCATGGAGTTCTGCATCAGTCTTGTCAAAGACACTCTCAGCTGGGTGAGCGATGCTCCTCTAGCATGATTTTTTTATTTAAGCATTTAGAAATGAAGGTGATAGAGATATGAGTCACACCTGGAATAAAAATATTATCCTTTTAGATCTAATCTAGAGAATTAAGTCAAAGGGGCAGCTCTACAAACTGGTGCAAATTAGGCTAGATCCATCAGCTGATTTAAACCAGGAGGGGATCTAATGCAAAATTGCCTGATGCTTTACTGCGAGACCTTGTTGACACTTGAAATCCCAGTCTTGTCAGCACTGAGAAACTTCCTGCATGTTCAAGTAAGTTATTGAAGGCACTGCCCAACGTGCTTTTGCAACCATGTTGGAGTGTTTTAAGGCATGCCTGGCATGCAGTTACTCCTCTCTTTAATACCATGGTCCCAGCTGAGATGCCGTAATTCACTATTCATTTCTAGACTAGGGAGGAGGGAAGGTAATTTTTTAGGCTACCTAAATGCACATCAAAAGCATGCCCTCCTATTTATAACGAGACAAAATGGATATACCGGAGCATTTTGCAACCATTTTCTGTGCACTTAAAACAGACGCAAAAAAAAAAAAAAAATAGCATTAGGCAAGAAGTACCAGAAATACCACATGCCTCAGTGCTAAAGGGACATGTTTCTTAATTTAAGCATTTAAAAGCCAAGTTCGTGTTAGGACTCCCATTTTAGCTATGTATTTAACATGAAAATATAACCTGAACTCACAGCCAGGCACCTTGGATTCTGAATCAGATTGATTTATAATTTCAGAATAATTTAAATTAACAACTGGAGTATTCATCAATGAGATTAACTGATTGCTGCAACACATCCAAGCAACATAGACTGACTTGTATTTGCAGGGGATTCTAAGGGGCACCTGACACATGATAAGCGTGTGGTCAATTCTGCAGGACGAAAGGCTTGTGAACTCCATGAGCCAGGAATCTTAAATGTGAAGGAAAACATCATAAAGTGTGGTAAGTCGGTGGCTGATGATACCGTGACATATGGAAGTGCACCCTTTTTGATATCAGTGGGACATCAGTTTGTGAAGATTAGGGAAAACTAGGGAAAAGATTTGCAGATAAGACATAAAAGTCACTGATCCTAAAGTCCAAAGCAGCAAAGAATCCTGTCCTGTCCCTGCAGATAAAAAAAAGTGTAGTTAAAAGGATAATATTTATTACCCTTTGCAGCGAATTGTCAATAGGCAGAACATTAAAAACAAGTGTCAGCCAGTATAGTAATTGCAGTTGCAGAAACAACAAACAAAAGTACACCCTCAGCTATTTATAACTGCGGTGTGCTGGGCTTTGCTTTGAAAATAGTATCGTACTGTAAGTGATACCATTCTCCACCAAGCAGAGCTCTGTGTCAAACCTGGAATCCTCGCTCAAGCTTAACATCTGTTCATGGAAAGCAGCATTTACTCGCGTGTTTTTATCACTGGATGATGGGAATTTAAGAACAGCTGTATACATAGTGTTGTTTTGAAAAACATGTCATAAATTGAAGGAGAAAAAAAATCATAACTACATACATAGATTTGTCTGTAACAGTGGTACTTTTTCATAAATGTTGTGAATCCCATTTTCTGGCTATTGAAACAACTGCAGACACAGGCAACGAGAATAGTCTGGACCTGTGGTAGAACCAGGAACGGGAACAAAATTCCTGGCTGCCAGATTCTAGCTGTTATTTCTGATGATGAGCTTGGTTTGAAAAATAGATTAAAATAGTTATGAAACATAGATTTCATCTTTTAGTTCAGCTGCCCAAAAGTTAATTGTCTACTCCAAGTTGTCTGTCTTGGCTGGCACCTTAATTATTGCATGGAAGAAAATGTTTCTGTGGGGCTTTTCATCCCACCTGTCTTGGACACCTTGGGATCTAAGGCACACAGAAAAATTGTGCAACTGTTCCTTCTGCCTTTTCAGGCAGAGAAACCAGTCTAGGTTCCTGGTTACAACTTTGCTGTTCAAACATGGAAATGCAAGTAACTTTCCCAAATAGTTTTGGGAGACAGAGTGAAAGGCAAAAGCCTTAATGAAATCGGTGGTTCTGACACTTCCTTTTTGCCTTAAATCTGCTTTTATTTCTAAGCTGCAATACTGAGATGATGGGTTCGTATGATGTGCTGCTTAGGTCATCCATCAATTGAGACTTATGCCCTCATTGAAACTGAGAGGACTCTTAGTGTTACTGGACAGTGACTCAGTCCCAAAGACAATTTCAGTTGTATCTTCATTTCATTTTTAAGAGAATCAATTGCTTTAAAGCTGATGACACGTGTATCTTTATTAGACTGACCTAGTTATCAGTATAGGTTCACTTTGTACCCCCTTGGGTTGCCAAACACAATCTGTTTGACTGATGTCGGGTCCATTTCTTTGCACGATCATTCTTCCAGCAGTCAATACTAAGGTTTTTTAAGGTATCGACCACACAGCTATTGGATGAGGCAGGGCCACATGACCTACTGACCTACAATACTGTAGCAAAAGTGGTGAAGATATGAAATCAATAACTTTATTGAAACAAATATCTGAGACGACACTTTCTTCAGAAGGATTAAATGAAGAGGATTGGCGTGGAAACGGGTCAAATTCTACATGGCTGATTCATGTAAGAACCCAGATTAATGGAAATTCACACATGAGCGAAAGAACAGAAGAGCAACATCTGGTCCAACATCAGGATGTACTGGGCTTAGCGAGGCTATGCGATCCCACCACGGAATGTGCACAGAGGTCTAAGGATCCAGGATGCATCTACTGGAATGACTCTGCAAATGTCAGAGATCTGATGACTCCAACATCCTGCTTCTCTGCTTCCACTTGGGTGACTCTATCAGGTGTACTTGGAGGCTGCTACCGTGTATTCACAGTGGCTGAGAGCTCTAAGGGGCATTAGTTACTCTGAGATGACTTTCAATGCCAAGTGTGGGTCACCTATTTCCACCGCTATCTTTAGGAAGAAACCGCTGCTTGGAGACACAGAAGTTGTGGCAGACCCCAAGGAATTATATGTGCACAACCATACTTTGTGTGCACATCTACTGTCTTTCATTTGCAACTGTTTGCATGGCTGCACAAGGATGGAAAAATAATGGTGAACCCATACCAGAGTGATTTTGTCGATGTTTTGGATTTCATGGGTATTTAAAACTAACTGACACAGCCTCATCATCATTACCTTGTGTTCAGCGATTCTGCTGTTTCCACAGCTCTACTTCTCATTCTTAAATGTTTTTTCATTAAGCTTGAGTAAAAGCCCAGCACTTCAGGTGAATCCAAGCATTCCTCAAAGCAGAAAATATTGTAATCAGAACTAGTTAATATATAAAGTCTTGCCATCATTTACTGTGGAGCCACAGTAAAAAGAGTTTAATAAAATAAGTTATTTAAAATTCTCAAAAAATAACATTTTTTTTTTCATTGTGAAGCAAAGAGGAAAGAAAAAGTGCAGGAAAGCTCAATAAACAGCCACTTTATTACTGTTACTAGAAATAAAATAAGGGTAAGGGAGACTTGGCCACTGTTTTATTGTAGCCATGAATTCCCTTCTTTCATTTAAGTGTCTGTCACATTAGTAGAAAAATACAGACTACTCCGAAGCATGTACACTGGCAATGACTGCCTATTTCTCATTTTAAATAACTTTCAGCTATTCCTTCCTTTCTGGAGTTGGAAGTGGCGGGTTGGTAGAGGTAGGTGTAGAAAATGAAAGCAGCATCTTTCTGTGATCTCTAGGTAAAAATTTGGCACGAGTACCTTGCTGTGGCTTTGCTCAGTTCACACTATAATACATTCTCAGTTTGATTGAAAGAATTAAAATGAAAAGAATTGGCTTGAATGTATGCACTTTATTTAATACCGCTACATTATATTAAACTTAATAACAAATGAAATTAATAACAAATGAAATTATTCACAAACCACTTCTCAATATTGAATGTGTGTTTTGTCAACTGAAATCAGTGACTATGAAGTCACTTTCCATCAGTGTTTTTGTATGTCAAACATTTCTCTTATACTACAATGTTGAAAAGATGGCTCGTGAGACATTCCTAGTAGATAGATGTAAGATTAACTGTATTAATTACAGATTGAAGCAACTTTATGATAGACTTGTGAAATATTTCTTGTAATAAATACAATGTTTACACCATAAGCAATAATGAGCTTTTATACAATACATGTATTGAGAGATGAATTTGAAAAAGACCTTCTAGTGGTAGAAGATGTGGAAGAATTAGGACAGAAATGAAATGAATAATGGCACTTAAACAGGACCTGAATTCCTCCAAAGTATGATGCGTGTTTCCTGCTTACATACAACATCTCTGTTAAATTGGTCTGTAATGTCTCTCTGCATTTTAAGTAACACTGCCTGAGACCACCCTTCTTTCTCTCTGTGAAATCAATTGGGCTGCTTACAGAGCAAAACATGACCAACAGTGAGGAAAAGCATCAGAACAGGGCAAAAATGGACTTCAAAGTTATATTGCAATGGCAAGCAGGAGCATCAGTAGTATTATGGTAGTGACTACACCTATAATGAGGCATCAGGCAGGGAACATGTACCTGCAGTGTTTATCTTTTATGTATACATCTGCCTTCATGAGATATGTTTTAATGTAGCTTCTTCAGAGTTTGAATGTGAGCTAATGTATTTTTCTACATGCTCTGTATCTTTCTATGTTCTGTAGCTCCATGTGGAAATGTTTCCATACTTTCCTCCACCACAAGTCCAGTAACGACAATGATAATAACGGCCAACTCTTTGGCATTTGGCAATTTCCCATCAGCTTTCCTTACTAACTACATCTTATACAAATAAGACTATGTGCTGTCCTTCAGAAAAGTAATCTTTGTTCCTCCTCTCCTTTTTTTCAAAGCCAGGGAAAACAAATGGGTCTTATGCCATTTCTAGGGGATTAACAGACAAATATATTTTAGTTCAAGGGGAAAGAGAGGAAGCCATAGATGAGAGTCTTTCCCATAAAATGGCTTCTTGGTATCCTCTCTGTGTTTACTCATGTCTCTAGTGATTGTGTCTGAAGAAATGCAGCATGGGGAAAATGTAGATACTGCTAAAGTCACTGGGCATTTTGAGGTCAGGGACTCTCGAATGCACAAGCCGTTTGCATTCCAAGTAATCCACATGGGGGAAAGACTTCATAGATCTACTTTCATGACAGATTTTATATAACATTATAGTTTCTGTATACTACCTGGCTATTTTCTATAGTAAGGTGACAGCAGAAGCCCCAGGGCTTATTATTGTAATAACAGGGATCTTGCATGGCATAGATCTCTCTGCTTTACACAGATCTCACTGTTTACACACACACACTTTTTTTTTTCTTTCTGTGAAAATATAACATTCTTCATGTATGATTGTAAGTTTTTGGCTCTTATCTTTCTGCCCTTTGCCTTACCCTCACTGCAGTTGCTGATAGACTTTGGTTCAGAAGTTTGCACTCAGGCTGTTGGTAGGGAATCCTCACGGGGACTGAACTTTGTAGAAAGAATATCTCAATTAAATTATTTATAATGAGCATGCATGGCAATTGAAGCTTTGTAATGCTAACCACTGACTGGGGGTGTGAAAAGAATGTATTACATTCGAATAAAGGGAAGAAGTCATAATGTTTCTGCAGCACACACTGTTTGCCAGCCCACGGCATTTACATTCTATACCTCTTTCGCTTAAATGTTTATACCTTCACAGATATTTTCTCAAGATTGAGAGACTGCCTGATATAATAGCAGGTAATCTCTACTGAACCCGAGCATCAACTGATTACCAGGCTTTCTTGAATTACTATATGCTATTACAGTATTTTAGGAACCTGTAATATCCACCATTACTTTCTCTTGTGAGAGTCCTTAGACTGACTTGCCATTGCCATTTTTCCCTCTTCGGCAAATAAATATCGTAGTGTATCCAATACAATCAGCAGAGTGTAACCAGAGTGTATGAGTTTTTAGCACTGATAATTAAAGCCCAGTGTTCTCCACTGTAACAATTACAAGTACTTGAGAAAACAATGACAAGGTCATCCTGCGAGTGCAGCCATCAGTCAGGGAATTTGGTGCCTTAATAAAACAATAACCCTCTTGTTTAGAAACTAACGTACAAAGGAAGCGACAACAAAATTGTTTCCTTGGACATATGTTCCCTTAACCACATAAATGTGGAGCAATAGCACATGTAGCATGTTTAGCTAATTAAGATCAATTCCTTCTATCTGTGCCAGGTACCTTGAGTTGTGACTAAATCTTTATGTTGGAATAGAAAAAGCCGCTATTTTCCTTAGGGAGTGACATGAAGGCACGTGTGCTTCATGGGCAGCTCGGACACAAAGTGATGTGCACTGAATTTCCCCAGAAACACCCACAGTAGGTACAATTGCACTCTTGGGTAAATACTGGTGCACCTCAGTTGTCCGGCATCACCTGCTACCACATAGTTGCACACAAATTCATGCTCAGACATAGCCTTGGATTGGAAAGTGAGAATTTTGAGCTTATTTAATGCCATAGCCTGGGCTCAGATCTGCCTTTCTGTAATCTGAATAGAGTGTGGCCAGTGGGTCGTGCTTGGGTGACACAGGGCAGGTACCTAGGTTCCATCACAAGGACTTGTGTCCTGGACTTGCCCTTTACTTGGCTTAGCGTAGACACTCAGCTGTATTTCTCCTGCCTTGAGATGACTTTCTGGGCTGTCCATAGTGCCTGGCTCTGTGTTGGAAGGATGCTTCACAGAGGTGAATGACGGATGCTCATCCCCTGCCCTGCCTTATAGGGTTTTCCCTCATAAAATCTGACTTTTCTTCCCCTTGCAGTGACTCCACAAGCACGGCGCACACAAGGGTCCATGGCTTCATCTCTTAAAATACTGCCTCACATGCAGCTCCCTTGCATCCAGGCATGATGAGCTTCTTCGAACCTCTTCCTCCATGCAAGGCAGGGGGCTCATCACCAAAGACCCATCTGGACCTGTGCATTCCTAGCTCCTAGGCGCCATGGCACAGGGCAGACACAGGGAAACTGTGCAGTGCCCTTATTTCTTTATTATTTACAAGTAGGTTTAATTTATAAACTGTAGATTGTGTAGTTGTGACATTTTTGAAACAAAAAGGATGTAAATTGAAATAGCAACCCTTTACCTGAGCGCCTCAAGCTCTCTATGAGCTTAAGGGCCCGACCCCAAGGGGTCAGAAATCAGAATAACTATATGCACCATAATCAAGCTTTGCTAGAATGAATTGGTTGAGTATTATAATGGACACTACAGTTTTCAGTCCTTACTTAGGCAAAATTTCTACAGTGAAGCTATTAAGGTCCCACGTCTTAAGTATATTTGAGCACCTGAGTCTCAAAAGGGAGTTGACCATTCACAAGTTAATTAGATGCCTTTAGATTTAGTCTTAAAGGGTTCCTTCTGCTCAAGAACTGCAGAAGGTACCACAGATGAAGCTTCAAAGAACAGCTGAGTACCGTGGCTTTCAGCTGGGAGTAGTCTGATCTATAGGCTAATGGATGTGTTGAAGAGCAAATACAGCACAGGTAAGCAGAACATCCCTTTCTGTGTTGATGGAGGCTGCTGTCACTGATCTGCTTTTCAGAACAGTATCAAAGTGAGCTATATCCTGATACCCATGGCTTGGCAATGGTGAAATGCACCATCCCTGTACAGAACTTTTTAATTTGTAAGTTTACTTTTACAATGATTTTTCACTTTGAAAATCTGATATTATCTTATATAAAACAAAACCAGAGGGAACTACAATCAAATGTTCAGTGTGGACCAAATCACTTTTTTTCCTCACAGTTTCGTGTTTTTTTTTCCTAGTGACAATTGCAACTTTTCTAGCCTCATTCCTGGTCTGAATGAAGACAAATGTTGACCTCCTACATTTCATTCATAACAGCTCTAATTGCAGAACAGGTAGCAGGTGAGGCAGGAGCTGAACTCAGTTCCCCAGTCACCCAGCAGCACATCTGTTTCAGTGGCCTGTGCACCTCCTTTTTTTGTATGGAGTAGCTAGAAATGCCATGAAGAAGTGTCATGCAGAAGATGGGACTCCCAATGTATGTTAATAAAACACAGTTATCAACTTCACTTCCTACCTTACAGCCTTGAGCTTACACAGAAATGAAGAATTTTCTCATTGACTTCCATGCTATCAGATGAGAATTTGCTGTTAGAAAAGCTTGTGTACATACTTACAACTTTCACTGTTTGAGTAGGGGCTAAAAATTAGAAAAAGGGATTGTGAAAGTCACGTCTGATTTCTTTTCTGTAACCATTGTAGAATTAATTGATGTTTATAATTTATTTTTATGCTTGTAATTGTAAACTGATGTCTCGGAGACTGAAAGCTGCTTCGATTTTATATGCAACTAAATACAAAGGTAATTTTCTAGGCTTCTATGTTTAATAATTTGCATTTATACTCATTACTGCATAAATATAGCATAACTCAAGTGCAGAACTGTATTTCTAAGGCAACAGTATTTTTTCAGGTACTAGTTAAGCTTATAAAAGTATGAGATCTGCTTGTGTTCTCTTTCAGAGAATAAGAGCATCAAAGTAGACAATTTAGCATGTTGTATAGGATTTTTTTTTGCACAGTTTTATATCATGCTCATTTGTCAATATATGTTCTTAAAGTCCTCGATGACAGATTCTATGAGAATTCCTAGGGGCTTGACTTCCAGGCAAGCTGAAGAGGAGCATGGAGAGCCATAGCTGTAGTGGTAGACCACTTATGTAGATGACATTGGCTTTACAGGCTCTCAGGTCCACTGACACGTTGAGTCCTGTATTTGTTGCAGGAGCTCTTACCTTACCATAAGCTTCATGGCTATGTGAGAATTCTTTCTCCCACAGAAGCCACGGAAGAGTTCAGAAAGGGTTTCAACTCTCCTTTTGAGTAGTGATACAGCAGCCGAGAGCTGCTGACTTCATGAGACCAGTCAAAAATGCAGGCTTGCAGTGCTCCGCACCTATAGGTCCCAGCGCTATTCTCAGAGGCTCTTCTGTTCCTGAAGACCTGGAACATCATTAATAGCCCACTGTTAGTTTTTTGGCAGGCCACTGAACCACTGGGAGTGTTTGTATTTAGTGGTAGGGCAACTTAAATCAAACATCTGACATTATTAACGGCAGCATTGACATTTAATTGGATTTAAGGAAAACATTCCAGGCCAGCCTCTCTTCTCAGGTACACCTGGGCAGCTCTGCTAGGACAGATGGGTTTGTTTCCTGGCTCTCAGATCTGAATTTGGCCCAATACATGTCCAAGCAGTGACTTTGCATTCAGCTCCAGGCAAACTCAAACTTTAAACAAGCACTGTCAGCTCTAACTTAGGGGACAGTAGTGGGCACTGTGTCCTGTGGAGTAGAACAGTGGTTCCAAAATGGAGGCTTATGGGATCATAGGATAATTCAAGTTAGAAGGTATCTGAGAAGGCCTCTAGTCCAACCTTCTGCTCAAGGCAAGGTCATGTCTGAGGTCAGACCAGGTTGCTCACAACTTTATCCAGTCTTGTTTTGAAAACCTCCAAGCATGAAGTCTGTATAGGCTCCCTGGGTAACTGTTCCTCTGCTTGACTGTCCCTGTGAAAAAGCTTCTGCTTGTTAACAGTCTGTCATCTCAGCTTGTGCCTATTTTCTCTTGTCCTTCCACCATGAAGCTCTATGGAGCATCCAGCTCCATCATTTTGATGACCTTCTCATAGGTACTAGAAAGCTAATAATTCACATCAATCCCAAAGGACGGCTGGGGATCTCATCTAGGCTCCCCTTCCCATGGAAGTCTGAACTTAGTCAGATGATCTTTCGAGGTCCCTTTCAACCTGGTTTGTTCTATGAGTCTATGACTGATGCCCACATCTGGCTGAATCTGCTCTGGGTCACTCTGGAGTGCAGTCCATCTCGCTACATTTTTGTGTGGTTGCAGAACTCTAACGGTCTTTAATGTGTCAATTTTCTCTTCTAAGCTCTTTCAAGCTAGCAGGTGCCCCTCCTCTAATTTATTCATCCCTTCTTTGGTTTAGAGTGATTCCTTTCTGAGAGTCTTGTCAAAGGTCAAGCAAGACTGCTGTGGAGGTGGAGAACTGCTTCCAAGAGGGACTATGAAACTCCAGAAGGGATATTTCCAGTTTCCCTAGATACACTTCTCCTTTAAGACCCCTTTTAGGTATTTTGAGGCTAGTCTAAGTGCCCTAAACACATGCAACTCTTGAAGACTTTGACATGATCTTCTCCAGCTGAAACTGGATTGAGAACTTGGGGATGAGAGCCTTAGCTCAGCAAAGCCTTTAAGATGCACCAAAGGCTTTGCAGAAGTATCCACTTTAAGCCAAAACCTGCCTATAAATACTTTACTCTTGTATGCCCCAAGCCCATGGACTGCAACTTTGCAGATTGCATCATAGCGTGATTTCTTCCCCCATGTTATATGATAAGCAAAAAAAAAAAAAAAAAAATCTATTGCTTTTTAAATTTAGAACGTTGTTTTTAGAATTAGACCACATTGTAGAAAGTTTGTTGTTACAAAATTGTCAACTCTATGCATAGATACGAGCATCTATCTGTTAATAACATTTTTACTCTGACAAATATAACAAGAAATTCCCACTGTCTTGGAAATTAGTGATTTTCTTTAGCCCGAGATTCAGTTACGCTGACCTCTCTGTCATAAATCTCAGATTTTTGCTCTGCAAAGGGATCTGAACAGGCTGGACCGCTGGGCAGAGTCCAATGACATGAGGTTTAACAAGGCCAAATGCCGGGTCCTGCACTTGGGGCACAACAACCCTGTGCAGTGCTACAGGCTAGGAGAAGTCTGTCTAGAAAGCTGCCTGGAGGAGAGGGACCTGGGCGTGTTGGTTGACAGCGACTGAACATGAGGCAGCAGTGGCCCAGGTGGCCAAGAAGGCCAATGGCATCTTGGCTTGTATCAGAAACGGTGTGACCAGCAGGTCCAGGGAGGTTCTTCTCCCTCTGTACTCGGCACTGGTGAGACCGCTCCTCGAATCCTGTGTTCAGTTCTGGGCTCCTCCCCACAACAAGGATGTTGAGGCTCTGGAACGAGTCCATTGCTCTCTACAACTACCTGAAAGGAGGTTGTAGAGAGGAGGGTGCTGGCCCCTTCTTCCAAGTGACAGGGGACAGGACAAGAGGGAATGGCCTCAAGCTCCGACAGGGGAGGATTAGGCTGGACGTTAGGAAAAAATTCTTTACAGAAAGGGTCATTGGGCACTGGAACAGGCTGCCCAGGGAGGGGGTTGATTCACCTTCCCTGGCGGTGTTTAAGGCACGGGTGGATGAGGTGCTGAGGGATATGGTTTAGTGTTTGATAGGAATGGTTGGACTCGATGATCCAGTGGGTCTCTTCCAACCTGGTTATTCTGTGATTCTGTGATTCTTTGATTCAGAGAAGAGCAACAAAGCTGGTGATGGGGCTGGAGAACAGGCCTTATGAGGAGCGGCTGAGAGAGCTGGGGTTGTTTAGCCTGGAGAAGAGGAGGCTGAGGGGAGACCTCATTGCTCTCTACAACTACCTGAAAGGAGGTTGTGGAGAGGAGGGTGCTGGCCTCTTCTCCCAAGTGACAGGGGACAGGACAAGAGGGAATGGCCTCAAGCTCTGCCAGGGGAGGTTTAGGCTGGACATTAGGAAAAAAAATTTCACAAAAAGGGTCATTGGGCCCTGGAACAGGCTGCCCAGGGAGGTGGTTGATTCACCTTCCCTGGAGGAGTTTAAGGCACGGGTGGACAAGGTGCTAAGGGGCATGGTTTAGTGTTTGATAGGAATGGTTGGACTCGATGATCCAGTGGGTCTCTTCCAACGTGGTTATTCTATGATTCTATGATTCTATGATAAACCTGCTTATATTTCCAAAGTGTATGTTTTTCCCTGTCACAGGAGAAATCTGTAGCAATAGAGACAGAACTAGCTTTCCACTACTCACAGTTAAAAAAAAGAAGAAAAGAAAAAGAGATGCTGCTATTATTGTGACAGAACAGATGTTGTATAGAAAGGATTGCTTACAGATACATTGTAAGTTAATCACATCTTTTCCAAAGTATATTGAAAAATTCTTGTTAATGTCTGAAATGAAATACTTATGATTACAGGAAATTAAATTACTTGCAACATATTTTTGCAGCCTCTCACTCTCAACACACACTCTTTTTCGCACACACATATATACACACATAACTATTGTTAATTAAGACTGTCTCCATTATGGGGCTAATTAACAATTAGCATAAACATAATTAGCCAACGTTGACATTTAACTCATTACATTGTTTAAATAATTTTCAGAAATTATCCTTAGTGGCATTCTGTCATACTGAAATAATGGCAGCACTTTGTCATGTAAATTAAATGACATTTGTGTTGTTTTCTCCCTAACTCATGCATGGAAGTTTTTTTTTTTAAATTTGAACTACATTCAGTTCAGAATCCAAGGTGATTCCCAAAACTTGAGCTACAACACGTTGTCCTCGGATACCCTCCATCAGAAGCCTGAACTTTTGGGGATCTGCATCTTTTTATCTCCAGAAGCCCAGTGGATATCTCAGTGCAGATTCACTGTTCCCTGAATGCTCCCCACAGGCTTGGTAATGGGTAATGATTGGTAGGTGATAGATGTGATCTCAGAGTATGGAAAACGATAGCCTTGCACCTTGCTGCTACTGGGGTCAGGACTTGCTTTCTGCTCTTATGTATTTGTGCTTGCAGCCCAGGAGCCCAGCAGTATCCTGGGCTGCCTAAAAAGAAGCATGGCCAGCAGGCTGGAGAAGGTGATTCTGCCCCTCTGCTCTGCTCTGGTGAGACCTCACCGAGAGGACTGCATCCAGCTCTGGGTCAGAGAGCTTTTAGAGTGAGTCCAGAGGAGGGCCCTGAAGATGATCAGAGGGATGGAACCTCTCTCCTATGAGGAAAGTCTGAGAGAGTTGAGCTTATTCAGCCTGGAGAAGGCTTTAGGGAGACCTTATTGCAGCTTTCAGTACCTAAACGGGATTTATAAGAAAGATGGGTACAAACTTTTTAGCAGGCCCTCTTGTGATAGCATGTAGGATAATGGTTTTAAACTAAAAGAGGGTAGACTTTAACTGGATATAAAGAAGAAATTTTTTATGCTGAGGGTGGTGAAACACTGGAACAGGTTGCCCAGGGAAGCAGTGGTGGCCCCATACCTGGAAACATTCAAGGTCAGGTTGGATGGGGCTCTGAGCAACCTGATGTCCCTGCTCATTGCAGGTGGGCTGGAGTAGATGACCTTTAAAGGTCCCTTCCAACATAAACCATTCTATGATTCTATGATCTGTGGATAAGTTGCTCCACGTGGCCTGTGATTCAGCTTTCCATCAGTGGGACAGCATCTGGTCCCTCTGGCCATAGGAGCATCGTGAGAGTACAAGCTCTCAGTAGCACTCAGGTATAATATATATAATAGCACTACAGTGAGGAATTTTATACCCTTATATACATATACTCTCCAGATGAGAGGAAAACCTGTTCCACGTGTAATCCAGTGTACATAATTTTGAAGTGTAGTATGTCTGATAAAATAACCTCTTCTGTGAGTCACAAGATTTTCAGTGTCCTCAGAGTTGACTGGGACAGTATTAGCATGGAGTATGTCTAATACAATGAGGAAAGATGCAGATTAACCTGAAATGTATTAAAACTTCAGTGTTTACTCATACTGTGCTGCATTGTGCTATGTTAGTTAAATGGGGAATGACATTTGCTGTGATGTAAGGGTTTTGAGGGTGCAGTTTGGAACATCAAGAGGCTAAGCACTGAAGTCTTGCTGTAAATTCTTGAGTTTCAGGTATTTGCAACAGTATATTTTATTCCACAACCCAGCCTACATGCAGCACTTGATTCTCATGATGGTGAGAAGGTTAATAGTGTAAAGCTCTGAATCGTTACAGCTCTTCTCTATGAAGAATTCATATGTACTTGTATAGAAGTTTTTACACATCATTCTGCATTCCTGAACTCCTGCTAGATCTCTTTAATTCAAATGACTGAGAGGCCTGTTTTATATTGTGGTATTCTAGATTAATGGAAAAGGGAAGAAGGGAAAGGAAGACTAAGAAATGGGCTCAAAGGAACATGAGCATATGAGTGAAAGATGGGGAAGTTTCTGAGAAGCAGCAGTATAAGCACTTAAGGTGAACATCAGCAGCCTTTAATCATTGACTTATCAAGCCAACAGTCCCCTTAATCAAAGATAATTCCTCTGGAGGCATCCCCTGTGGAGGACTCTCCATTACATTTCCATAGAACACGTCACTTAATCTGCTGACAGCACATTCTTCAACCAGAGGCATCGAGAGGATGAATTCCCTAATCAATGAATTCACCATCAGAAACTGGGTGATAAACCTGAGCTTTCCAGCAACTCTGAGATCCAGCTCCTATGGACTTTCCCTTTGCTCTTTTGCTGTATGGCGTGGAAAACTAGGAGGGA
>NC_091395.1:70690770-70875770 GCF_032191515.1 Phaenicophaeus curvirostris | reverse complement strand
GAGGGCTGGAGCACCTTCCATACAAGGACAGGCTGAGAGAGTTGGGGTTATTCAGCCTGGAGAAGAGAAGGACTGAAGAGACCTTATAGTGACCTTCCAGTGCCTGAAGGGGCTACAAGAAAGCTGGGGAGGGACTGTTCACAAAGGCTTGTAGAGATAGGACTAAGGACAATGGGTATAAACTGGAGAGGGGCAGATTTAGACTAAACATAAGGAGGAACTTTTTCATGATGCGGGTGGTGAGGTACTGACACAGGCTGCCCAGGGAAGCTGTGGCTGCCCCATCCCTGGAGGTGTTCAAGGCCAGGTTGGATGGGGCCTTGGGCAGCCTGGTCTAGTGGGACATGTCCCTGCCCATGGGCAGCTCCAGGGAGATTTGCTGGAGCAAGAGTACAACAAATGCAGGTTTGGTTGTGGGTGCTGTTTTCTGCCAGACTAAGAATGCGCTCAGGGCAGCTTCCTGAGGTTATGAGTCCGATCAGAGCCTTCTCTTCCAGGGCAAGGGTTAAGAATTGATTCAGGTAAGAGTAGGTCCAAGTAGTGTCCTATTGTAAGACCTTCCAAGAGATACTTGTGAATGATCTCAATTTCTGAATTGATTTTTTTCTCCACTAATATTCTGACTCAGAACAACCTCTGGTTCTAAACAGGCAGCACGTTCACCCTAGGCGATACTTCCCGCATGCAGGGCAGCTCCCCCCTGACAGCACCAGCAGGAGGCATTGCCAGGAGGCTGTAATTAAGGTTGTTACCAGAGTTATTTACTCCATTCCCAGCAGGCCCTGAACCAGTGGTCAGAAAGAAACTAGAAACACTTACTGGGTCTAATGATGTAGGTTTACAATGATAAGTATGCCTCATTTTTTGCTCCCCTCTCAGAGGGAAATGAGAGAGCCTAGTGTCAGGCAGGAGAGGATGTGGGCTCAATGAAAAACAAGTTGTTTAAGCTGCATATATTATAATGCTTGATGGTTTAGTCGAATTTGTTTTCTTGTCCCTTCTGTAGTTCCCTGTACCCTAGGAGAAAAAGAGGACTGTGTATCCAGGGATGCTGTAAACGTAGCTCTTTGGCAAGGCCATTCAGCAAGATTTGTCCCATTCAAAGTGTTGATGGCAGAGAAATGGTGAATTAGCTGAAGGGGTGGTGTTCCCTGAGTTGTGGGCAATTAGTTCAGTCATTATAGGGTATTAATTAATATCTTCTCAGGCTTCTGATGTCTTTCTTCCAAAGTGCTGCCTCCTGTCTTTGCAGGGGTTTACTCCCTTTGCTATTTATTCCCTGGGGAAAAGGGGGCTTTCTGTTATATTTTTGATTGCCTACTTTGAACTGCTTCCTGGAACGGTGACCAAATGGAGTCTTGATCATTACTGCATTTACCTAAACATTTGCAGAGCTCTCTAGAGCTCTATCTATGGCCTGATCCTGCTTCCTGTGAAAAAATAGCAGATCTTCTGCCCTTCTGAGGAGACATAGTCAGTGTCCAGCAACACCAGCAAGGAAAGCTGCGGGGTGAGCTGGCAGAGAGGATGCATGCTGTGAGTGCTGTCCTGACCTTGGTTCCTAGTACTGGTGGAGGTCTGGACAATTATTTCCTTTCTCTGTTTGTCTTTTTCTTCCCATATTTTGTCTATTAGACATTAAATGGTGTGTAACAGGAATTTACAGTGGTTTTCCAGGGTCTTTGTAGTGTTTTCTTCTCAAATACATACAATAACACATGCCATACCATAATGGATGTGTCTCAGACTGGGTCATGGGAAGAGGTTGTTGACATTAGCGTGTGGTAGTGAGTGTGATGCTCAGAATGATGCTTGGGAGTCAAGGCCTGGCTTCCCATGGCTACCCATGGATTGTGGCTGCCTGATCAGCTCCATCTAATGCGTAGGGCTGGAGAGCAGGGACAAGGTCTGAGTTTCATGCTCAGAGCACATGTACGCCCTTAGACAAGGGGGACTGTGTCTCAGCAGGGACTTTGGTTTTGATATTTTGCCTGTGAAACCACAGGCAGCAGCCTAGTAAAATCATTTAAGCACGTGTAACCTGCTATGTCAAAACACAAATGCAAATCATTGGCCAGATTCCACTAATTGATGCTAAATAGAAAGAAAAATAACACAGGAGGAGAACCCTCCTAGAAACAATCAATAAATTAAAGATGCTTGGGGATATAAATTCAGCAGTTAAATGAGATACTAATGAAGATGGGAGTTTAATGGTGACTACTCTCATTACATTGTTTTAAAAACTCCATTTGATGTAGATTTGGTGCTGGTAAAAGGAAGACAGCCTTGTGACAGACATCTGTGAGAGCAAAAGTTGTTCTGGTATATGAACACAACCACTGCTGTTGATTGCTGAGCAGATTTGCTTCCCCATTTCTGCAAGTTGTTGCAAGATCTGGACGGAAATCGTGAAACAGTTAATTAAAAAAAAAAACAACTAATGACTGTTCCACAGGGTCAGTTTGCTTCTGGGAGCCTGAAATGTGCAGGATATTAACACATGTATCATTTTTTTGACACTGAAGGACAATTGCAGAGCACAGCAACACTGCTACTGGTTTTAAAGCAGAACTTAATTAACTAGAGGTGGGCTGAGCAGGTTTGGCTGCAAATGGGCTTTGGGCTTCTAATGAAAGGAGCTGCTTGGATATCGCCAGACTGCAAATTAAGGAAGCTGCTTCCCAATGCATCTCAGCCCTGATGGGTAGCACGGAGACGTTGCCATCTTGCTCCTTGCACCCACTGATGGGTAGGTGTCATTCCTATCTCCTAACTCTAAAGGTGCTTTTCTTAACCTGTTCTAGATAGTTGTCCTAGGATATGATGCATTATGCCTCCAAAATTTCCATTTCTCACTGCAGCCCAGGTAACAACTCAAAACTGCCAAATCTAGCATCTGCGGTCGTGTAAGATTTGGAGTTGGCAGTGTTAAAAGAATCAGAATGGTTTGGGTTGGAAGACACCTTAAAAATCGTCTAGTTCCAGCTACAGTGCCATGGGCAGGGACACCTCCTGCTGTATCAGGTTGTTGAAAGCCTCATCCAACCTGGCCTTGAACACCTCCAGGGATGGGGAATCCACAAGTTCTCTAGGCAACCTGTGCCAGTGCCTTACTACCGTCACAGTAAAAGACTTCTTCCTAATATCTATTATAAATCTCCTCTGTTTCAGCTGAAAATCGTTACCCTTTGTCCTATCGCTGTGCTCTCCTTTGCAGCTGCTGGCTGCAGCTCATGTGTTCTGCCTGACCAGCAATGCTCTTGGATAGAAAAAGATGTAGCAACTCCACTTCTACAAGTTCTCCAGCCCCACTGGGGCTGGGAAAAGGTGTCTTGTTAATGCCTGTGCTTTGCCTCAACACCGGTGAGGCATGTTTCTCACGGCAGTGTGGAATTTGGTGAACACAATTATTTTCCTTTATCTTGCACTTATGTTTAAACTGCATCTCTGCTGGTACATGCTCTGTTTTGATTAATATTAAACTTCCAGATCATCTTTTTGAATTGGAGCAATTTCTTACAACAAATAGTCCAGAGAGCCAGAGTTCTGAGTGATTAGTAGCAGGCTGAGAGCGCTGGATGCTTGGGAAGCTTAACGATTCGTGGCTAGATTCATTCACCATGGTTAGAGTGGTGGGCATGTCACAGCTGTGATTCCTCTGGCGAAACCTCAGCCTGAAATGATTTTAAATCAGGAGCTGAGTTTTCTATCCCCCCTCTTTCCAGGCTGGCTGCCTTGCTCTGAGGGGGAAGAAGAGGCAGCCTCCCACTCCAGGATAAAGTCTGGCTGTGTGAATCTGCTGGGTTGCAAGACTGTTCTTCCATTTTCTCTAAATTGCTGGGCACAGAGACAAAATAATTCCACCAGCCCCAGTGCATTTGTCCCAGGGGATGCCTATATAGATGCTGTGCAGGGTTAGGGGCAGATGTGGATGTGGCATGGTTATAATTTGGTTTGGTTTGCTTGGCTTTTACGGGGAAGTTACTGGACAGGCGATGGAAACAATGACCAAGAGGCATAAGTCAGAGATATTACATGAGCTGATGCAACGGGAAGAGAAAGCTTTCACTACTTTCAGCTGTAATCTAAGGGTTCGGTACTGGTGGAAGTTCTGCCTCAAGGGTTTTAGGAACACACACGGTGAGCAGTTTATGACTTCCTCTCAAATATACCTGACAAAGCCATAGTCCTCAATTCCAGAAATGCGTTAGGAATGCTGAGGAACTATTGGTATATTGTCAATGGGTGGCAATCAAGCACATGCAGAGCTGTTTCTCATCTAGTTGGTTGTGGCGGGTCACCGAATAGTCTGCTATGAGAATGCAGAATGAAAAATAGTATTTTTAGCCAAAAGGACACTGAAGCCTTTTTTTAATGCACAAATGAGTTACCAGCAGCATGTGCAAAAGGTGTGCCAGGAGAACATGTAACTATGGTATGTGTTGGCCAAGCAGCGGAAAGCCAATTATATCCAAAGAAGGCAGCAGCAGCGCTTATGGGACATGGGCCTCTTTTCTGGCCAAGGAAAACACATTTAGATGCAGAATCTGATTTTCATTGTTGCCGATGCTTTTGGCTTTCGACCTGATTTTTCACTGCAAAAGTATAAGTGACTTCCTGAGCTCAATAAGGTCAGGAATTCAGCTGTTATTTGGACCTAGGTATTTCAAGTTGTTATAGAGCAACAAACACTCAGTGCCTTCAATGGAAGGAAAAATGTGATGGGGCGGTCACATAACTGGAAAAGTTGTTGCTGGTCCTGCGGCGTGCTGAGAACTTGGTGAACAGGAATTTAGGGTTTTGAGCTTCCGGAGGTTGGGCCCAAGGTCTGGGTACTCTGTTATTGAAGCTTAAAAATTACTTTAAGATTCTGAGCATTGATAGTGCATTATATCTCGCTGTGGAAAAGGTCAGCCCTGTTATTTGTAGAAGAGAGGGTTGCCTTTGCTTCATGGCTGGCTGACTTTTTGGGCTACATGGTGTAATTTATAACTACTTATTGTTTGCAGACACTGGGTTGAGGATATTTTGTATGTAAAATTTAAAATTCAGGCTGTTGTAGTTGAATATGTAGAACAGAATTCTTTTGTTTGGAGGGAGACAGAGACATCTCAACTTGTCACCCTTGGCTTCCTCTTGAATTACAGGGGAGAAAAATAGGACTTGTAGGGCACAAATTATCTTATCCTAAAATAGCTGTGTAAAGTGGTTCAGATGCACCAAGTCCCCCAAAGTGGAGAGAAATGTATACTGACTGTATAGAGAGGCTGTCATTATCTCACATGACAGTATTTATGTTGTAGGTGTTGGAAATAGGCTGTGATAAGTCCTGCTTCCCAGGGTCCTTCTGTATTTTGCACAGCTTGTGTAAAATCAACAAACTGATGTTAATGTGCATGAAAATTAAGAATCTCCTCAGCAAAGGATTTGGATGCTTGCTTTGGATGCAATTTTCTTAAAATTGCTCACCTGCTTGTCACAGTGAAATCAGTTGCCTAAAAACATGAAGGAGTGTAAATTCCTTAATAAATGCAGAACAATCTATCATATTTTTTGAACTGTCAGACTCAGAATTTACAATTCCATGCAGAATTGGTTCAAAACTACCCAGAAATGCATTAGCTGTCATGGACCATTTCCTCGATGCAACTCTAGCTTTGAGTAGTAGTGTTAGCTTTTTAAGGCTCGTTCCAGATGTTTTATATTTATATGAGCAAATGATATGAGGTCCCTGTATGCCAATCACTGCACAAAACCAGTTTAAGAGCTGTTATAGACCTGAAGAACTTCCAGTTTAATTGCTAAATTGTGCAAATCATGGGAAAAGGTATTTCTCCATTTTTGTGTGTGTGTGTGGGAGCTGACTGTTGTATTCCCTGTGGCTCTGTTCGCAAATCCAGCAGGTTGTACTTGCATGGCTCCTTGTAGCACTTGGGAAGTTCAGGTGCCTTGCTTCCATCCCTGACAGGTTTAGGAGTCAAAGGGAGGGTGACCTCATGTGAGAGCCTACCTGAACAAATTGTTAGCTGCTGCTTTTAGCCTCCACCAGCCATATGTTCTTGTAATTTCCCCTGCAGCTGTGTGATCTGATGTGAAGGGAAAAGGAAAAAAAAAGATCTCATTTTCAGCTGGTTATCCAGCTGAATCAACACCCACAAAATTGAGATCTCTAGATCCCAACGGTAGGAAGCCTGACAGCTCTTTTGGATCCCTGCGTGTGTCATGTGGAGTTACATCATTGATGTCTCTTGGTTACTGGACCTACCACCTTGACTGCAGAACTCTTTCTCCCAAAGAATCTTCCTCTGCAGCTGGCAATAGCATTTACCTTTTTCTATATGCCCTGCTCAAGTTAGCAAATTGATACTTGTGTCACAAAGCACCAATTTGCATGTGTTTGGCACTGATTTTTCTAGTTTAGTGTTGTGGGGATGAATCTGACTTGCTTTGTGGGACCAGTCTCTGACTGCATAGCTACGTACGAATTTTTATTATGGAAATATATGTACTTACCCCTTTTCTGAATGCAGAATCTAGCATCAAAGAAACGGGGTGGCAAAATGAGGCAGAGACTTCAGTCTGTTCTCACTGTTAGTTACCTAAATCATTGAGCATGTATCACCCACCAAGACTTAGAGAAAAATATACACTGCTGTTAAAAACAGGATATTCTCCAAGGCTTTAAATTAATTGGAAATGACTGTGAGGAATATCTATTGACTAATTAGTTTTATTGTCTGACAAATAGTCTTTGAAATTGCATAAAGTATATCTAAAGTGTATGTACATGAGTGGCAGGTAGAGAAACATTGCAAATTAAATTCTCTACACAAGAGGTTTCAGGTATTACTCTGTTATAACTGTGCGAGTTCAGTACTTCCTAGCAAATGACATTTATCCATGTGTCAGGTAAGTGCTGTGGACTGGCCGGGTGTGGACCATCTAGGAGAAGAAAGCAGCACATAGGTCAAGTCTGTGTTAACTGCTCCTAGCCTGGACAGTATGTGCCCAAGAGACCTTGCCCAGGAGGAGAAAGGCTGATAGGATCACTACAGAAGGAAACAGTCCCATAATCAGGCAACTCTGGAGCACAATGGATATCCCAGGTTGTTCTCTTGGGAATGGATTGAAGGAGATGAACAGTTTATTAGCAACAGTCCATGGAAAAGTCTGTAAAAAACCCAATTGAATAATCCTTGGAGAGAGGACACATTGGAAGACCACATTTCTGATAACAGCTAAAGGCAAAAGTCAATGAGAGCGAACCGTGTCACTATGACATGGGACATGCAACGATGTGCAAGTTGACACCAGTTTACCACTGGTTGTCCCTTCTCTTTTCCCCTGGTGTGTAGCCTGGCTGGAATTGTGTGGAAATTAGCAGAATTTGGATCAACACAGTGAGAGAAACAACTCGGGAGCAAGGAGAAAATGAGATGATATCAAATAGTTGTTGGTACTTACTGCAATATATTATTGTCTTCACTGAGATCCTAGGCATTGATAAGCAGATGGAAGAGGACCAACAGGAAATTAGAAACATTTTCCCTAGCAGTTCTTGATCACATGGAGCTGGTTGTGGGCAGGTCTAGAAATAATCAAGAGAGATTGTGTTAATACAGAGCTGGAGTTTGCTGTGGGCTGTGTCACCCAGCCGAGCTTTCAGTATGGGCATCGTTCCTGGTCTGGGAGACAGGAGTCATGCAATGTCAATGCTCAGTGATGCTGAAGAATAAATTTGGGATCTATTTGAATTGAAGTGTTCTTCTTTTTGAATTTTTGATACTTCTCAGGAGGTTTAGTTTTCTTTGGGGCTCAAGCAGAGTTTCACTTGTTTCTTTGTCCCATATTACAATGACTGCTGAAATGGAGAAGGCTTTGCCTGGTTTGCTTACCCATCCCCTGTGTCCTTAACTAAAACTGAGCAGTACAATACAGTTACTTCCAGGTGTAATCTCGGTTAAACCTCAACACTTTTCCCTTGTCATGGTCTTTGCTATCAGCACTCAAGAAAAACCACAAGGGGAGAATGATAAAAATTGATTTCTGTTTCACTAGAAATATTTCCCCTTTTGGCCACAGACTGAGAGTGTTCTGACTCTAACCAGTCCTCCCCAGGGTTTGATAACAGTAGCTCACGGGAGGCTCTAGCTTATCTGAAGACCAAACAGTAAATTTCTCATTTCCGCATAGTGGTGAGGTGTTTAATTGCTGCTTAGTTTCACCAGTCAAGTAATTCACATTGACGTGCTAAAAGCAGCCACTAGCAGTTAAGCTTGCATCCAGGGGCTGCAGTGAACAATCCTGACATCTTTTTGCAGCCATGGGCTCTGCAGGCTGAGAGCATTCAAGTTTCTCCTCTCCAGTGGGCAAGCAATCTATAGAAAATTAAGTCTGAAAAGCCATGAGAGGTTGTGAAAGGCAGCTTAAGGAGAGAGGCTCTGTTGGGAGAAATTTCTTGTCCTGCACAAATACAGGTTGAAAATTAAAGTGTTGCCACCTTACTGGTAATAGAGAAGGAAAAGTATTGTTTAAATACAGCGAGAAAAGATTGAACCAGGAACAGAGGATATTCACTTCCTAAAATCCATGCGAGTTTATATATCTATTGAGTGAAGGCTGTCCTCAGGGATGCATCAAATGGCAAAGGTACGTAGATATGGAGATGGCTCAGTGTAGAGTCTGTAACTCTGCTTTGTGAACTGGGTCCTCACTTGCAGTACTGTAAATCAGTTGTAACTCTTCCAAAGACTAAAGCTCTGCTTTGCATGGCTGTTTGCCCTTTTGGACAGTGGGTGTCAAATGCTGCTCCTAGTTCAACATCACAGGTATTCTGACTTGGCAGCAATATAAATCTACCTTGTTCTCTGTGGAGTAACTCTGGGTTTGTGGTGAAGTAACACAAGCAAGTAGCCTGTTTTTTTTAAAAAAAAATCCTTTGTTTAGTTTTTGGTCTTATCTCATTGAGTGCAGCCTTAGCAAGTTTGCGGACGACACTAAGCTGGGTGGAAGTGTCGATCTGCTGGAGGGTCGGGAGGCTCTGCAAAGGGATCTGAACAGGCTGGACCGCTAGGCAGAGTCCAACGGCATGAGGTTTAACAAGGCCAAATGCCGGGTCCTGCACTTGGGGCACAACAACCCTGTGCAGTGCTACAGACTAGGAGAAGTCTGTCTAGAAAGCTGCCTGGAGGAGAGGGACCTGGGGGTGTTGGTTGACAGCGACTGAACATGAGCCAGCAGTGGCCCAGGTGGCCAAGAAGGCCAATGGCATCTTGGCTTGTATCAGAAATGGTGTGGCCAGCAGGTCCAGGGAGGTTCTTCTCCCTCTGTACTCGGCACTGGTGAGACCGCTGCTCGAATCCTGTGTTCAGTTCTGGGCCCCTCCCCACAACAAGGATGTTGAGGCTCTGGAGAGAGTCCAGAGAAGAGCAACAAAGCTGGTGAAAGGGCTGGAGAACAGGCCTTATGAGGAACGGCTGAGAGAGCTGGGGGTGTTTAGCCTGGAGAAGAGGAGGCTGAGGGGAGACCTCATTGCTCTCTACAACTACCTGAAAGGAGGTTGTGGAGAGGAGGGTGCTGGCCTCTTCTCCCAAGTGACGGGGGACAGGACAAGAGGGAATGGCCTCAAGCTCCACCAGGGGAGGTTTAGGCTGGACATTAGGAAAAAATTCTTTACAGAAAGGGTCATTGGGCCCTGGAACAGGCTGCCCAGGGAGGTGGTTGATTCACCTTCCCTGGAGGTGTTTAAGGCACGGGTGGATGAGGCATGGTTTAGTGTTTGATAGGAATGGTTGGACTCGATGATCCGGTGGGTCTCTTCCAACCCGGTTATTCTATGATTCTATGATTCCTCTGAAGGTCTGATACTGCCAGCCCTTTGTGGTGGGAGCTCCATGCACAAGATGCAAAATACCCTGCATGTGTCTGAATATCTTTAGGTACAGAGGCTGCTCAACTCAGAGGCAGATAAACAATTTCTTTTCATGAGTTAGAAACAACCAGGTGACTCATGAGTGGCAGAGCACAGCAGAGCCAGAGTCAGTGACGCATGAGTGTACAAAAGGAGGGGAAGTAAATTGTTTGATGCAACTTTTCAGAGTGGGAGTTATGGTTGTATTGTCTTGGGGATGTTTGGGCATGTTTTATTATGGTTATTGCAGAGCTTGTAGCATGATGGGTTATTAGGGAACAATCACTGGTTTTTAGTTTCTTGGTGGAGTCCATCACCAAGGTTGTTGGAGCACTGCTTCTGCACTCTTGCAAAGGTCAGACTTAATGGCTGCCACAGCATTCAAGAAATAATTTACTTATTTAAAATATGCAATCAACTGATTAATATCTTAAGAGGTGTAATTGCTGTAATTGCAGTCTAGATAATACAAAGCTGCCACTCACGTTTAACACTGACATCCTTCTCCAGCTGAGATAATGCAAATAGACACAAAGAGATAAACCAAGGTAAGTAATAACAACTGTCTGATATTCAGACTTTAGGTTTGAGAGTCCCTTGGTGAAATAAAAGCCTTAGAGTATGAAGCAGCCATAAAAGTCTAGAAACTCGCATCTTAGAAAAGGACCTGTAAGTCCTGCTCCCAAAATCATCTCACCCTCCGTGCAATACTGCAACCTGATGACAGCGGGAGAGATGACATTCCCCTTGTCTTTCGGTAAGTGATATATATGAGCTGAAAGGGGATGGCAGAGTCATTCCTCTGAGAGATATTGCCTGGAACAAAGCTTATCCATATATTTTTATCTTGAAGTAGTTAATTAGCAGATTATTTCTTTAAAAAAACACACTACACCCCAAAACCAATCCCCAACCCCCCAGGTCCTCACATCACTTGGCTGAAGCCCTGGGTAGTTTCTCATACCCAGCCCTAGCTGTTTGCATTCATATGAGTTTGATGTCTCCAATCCAAGAACCACAAACCAGAGAATTGATATAATGTACTGAGCACAGCACGGTATAAACACAATAATTTAATTCCTTTACATGGTAAAGGAACTGGAATCCATCATATCTCCTCTCTCAAACAAATTATAGTGATAAAAGGGTTTCTCTAAGCTGAAACCAGAATCATCATCTTTCTACATGCTTAACATATAATTGTCTATAACATGCATGGGTTTAAGTTAGACAAAATTTTATTCACAAGAGTTTCACTATCTTTAATCAGTTTTTACATAATTTCTTTTGTACCTAATTGTATTGTCTTTAAATATGTAAAATATTTCCTTTCCATGCCTACATAGCCAAAAGGGAAAGAGTTCAATATTAAGTTTGCAAAAATACTTCACTCAAAGGAGCTTTAGCCCTCTGAATAGACAAATCTTTTTTTATCAGGGCAAGGATTTTGAACTCTTCAAGCTTGTTTCCCACAGCTGTGTCTGAAAATGCTTTACAGAGTAACACAAACATTTTGTGAAATTGTAATGTAATATACACCAGAGAAAAGCAGCCCTTTAAAACAGGTTGTTGAAAAAAAAATATGATGATGATGCGCTACTTATCACTTTCACTTGAGACCAACCTTTGAGATCCTGATCCTGTTATATGCTAAAATTTGTAGAAATTTAAGTGACTAAATAAACCTCTGCAATCCTTATGAGCTGAGCATTGACATGTCTTGGTGAAAGGCCATCTTCACTGAATATGGTCAGCAATGCACATAATTTGATAAAAGCAGCCTTTCAAATCCTGTTGCTGGCAGGAAGAATCAGTTCATCTCGTGCATCTAAATACTTCATTGGAGTATGGGCTCCAAGCTGGGCACTGCAACGCAAGGAAGAGATGGGCTGACCAGTGAGAGAACAGAAACGCACTAATAAAATGATAAAAACTCCTTAGATTTTTAAATATTCAGAGAATATTTAATTCTTTTGTTTGGGTTAAATAATGCTAGTATAGTCTTCAAGGGCTACATGCTACCTCTTGTTGCAGATGAGGAACTTATCTACTGCTGTGTTGGTGGGATCAAATTGCATTCAGTGTTGCAAATTAGGAAAATTTTATGGGTAGGGATGGTGAAATGCAGGAATAGTCTGGCTAGGGAAGTATTCAGGTCTCTGATATTTGAGATTAAGAAGTCAGACAACTGTCTGTCAGGAATGATGCACCTGTAGCTGACCTTGCTTTTGGAGAGCAGGACAGATTTGATGACTCCGTGTGGTGCTTTCAAGCTCTTGTTTCCTGCTGTTCAGTGCGGGCATTTCGTGGCTGGCTGCTGATACATGCCTGGGTTTGGAAAAAAAAATGCACCCCTACATCCCTGCTGAGCATGTCACAAACATGGGATGTATGTTCCTGCAGATGGTTGCCTCTGTCTTTGACACAGAGAACTCAATCGTGCCTTGTGTCTGTCTGATCTATCTCCTCCCTGCTCTCTCCTGCACTAGTGGCTCGGTCTCACCTGATTTCAGGGCTTTAGATCCCTCCTAGTCCTGTCTGCAGATTGCCTAGTTGTGGACAGGATCTCTCTCTCCTTTTAAAATAGAATTATTTATTCAAAAGCCAGTAGAATCTAAGGACACCTTTACTGAGCAGGTGAATATAGAGATTATTTTTTTTTTACTGTTTTTAAATCCTCAGATCGCTGAGGTTATGGCTAATTTGTGTCACCTCACCTGCAAACAGCAAGTTGCTGCCCAGCATGTGAAGGTGTTACTGCTGTTCAAAGGGAGGATTTTCCAGCATGTGATAAGCATTAAACAGCATCTTTTGTTTGAAAATCTTTTTTTTCTTCTTAGAAACAGCTGACCCATTTTGGCTGAAACTTTCCACAGTACACAAGCACAAAAAGAAAAAGTTCCATCTTGTGGGATTAGAATCATAGAGCGTCCTCAGATGGAAGGGACCCACGAGGATTATAGAGTCCAACTCCATTCTGTATGTACATCCAGGGTTACCATGTCCCAGGTGCAAAATTCACACTTGTCCTTGTTAAACTTCATGCGATCTGTGGTTGTCAAGCTCTCCAGTTTGTCTCAATCCCATTTTTAGTTTGATAGATCTATGAACAATTGGAAGAAGCTTTTATAAAGGAAAGTATCAGTTAGCCATCATGACTAGCAAACTCTGGGAGTGCCTATATGGTATATGTAACGTGCATGTGTAACATGCCTTAGGTCTTCCTTTCTGGTGTTCAAAGTGCTGACAGCCACGTTGCTAAAAATCTGAGCAAATAGATTTTCCTTTCATTGTGTCAAAGTGCTGAAAGCCTTCCTATTCCCTTGTACCATGTATGACAGTTGTCAACAGGTCAGACTGGATCCTGGAGCAGATACCAATGAGAGCAGCTTTATGCTTAGGCTTCCCTGTTTCAGCACTTACTACATTGCTATTGTACCTGTGGAAACACCTTGTAAAATCACCAGAGCGTAAGATTGACTCTCCCCACCCATTCCTGAATATCTGTCTAACCAAGTGTAATTGCCTCCATCTAAAATCCCTCTCAGTTTGAACGCTGCTTCCTTGCATTGGTGTTTGGGCTTCAGTTGCTTCTGGTGGCGGCGTGTCAGAACTGAAAGGCAGATAATTGGGATGGATTCCCTACCGGTGTTTGCTGGTGATAATGCCTGTTGGCTTAGGTCCAGGATTTGCTCAAGTGCTTTCGTGTCCCACCATGTGTACAGAGCAGCCCCTGGGTCATGAAGCCACTTGGGAACAGCTAGAAAGGAGACCCTGCTGCTGGGTCAGCCAGGAGCTCATGTCACTCTGCTGTGTGCCTGGGCAAGGGGTCACCAAGCAGATTTGTTTGAAGGAAGCAATAAGCAGTGGATCTCAGCAGTATTATATTTTCCAAGACAAAATGTTCTTGCTTATATGGACCAGGACAGGGTCCACTCTTGCCATCTGCCATGTGGCTTAATTGCTTCACCCAGTGTTGATTAACAGCTCAGGATATGAGATTCCTGACAGATGTTGTGTAAATCCTTTTTTTCCTGGCTGTTGTGTATGACATGCTGGTTGTCACCACCATAACTCCCTGGAAGAGGTGCCAGCGGTGCCTAACACCGGTTAGGTGCACAACCGGGGAACACGAGCCTCTGTAGCCCACACTCTCTTTGGCTGCAATTACATGCAACAGCAACATTGAAACCCCAGGGATCTTCACTCATTTTCCTCTTGAATCTGAAATGTACAGCACCTTAAACAGAGAGGTCCTGAGTACTCGCAAGTCCCGAGTGGGTGATGTTTGCTTTCCCTCTGTTGCCTATTCCCTTTCTGAAAGAAGGGAGATCAATGGGCTATTTCTGCTCACATGACCTCTGGGAACAGAGGATGCTGCCAGGGTATTCTTTGAAGAGAGACGCAAAAAAGGGGGAAAAGAATAAAAAATAATTAAGGGTTGAAACACAGCCTCTTCCCTGACCCTTCTCCAAAACCAATATTATCCTAATAAAATAATGTGTTGCTTGTATTTTTTTTCCCCCTCTCAACAACGACTGCAAGTTCATTTGTTTGTTTTACATTGCCTGCTCGGAACAGTGTAGCTCCATGAGGTTAAAGAGATCCTCCGAGAAAGATCCTATTGATTTTAATTACCGAGAAACAGCCCATAGGGACAAAAGGACTTTGGCTGTTTATTTAGCCATCGCTGTGCTGCAGTATTGTGTAAGGAGAGATCAAATCAGTTGCCCTCATTATTACAATAATAATAAGGCAGAAAAGGTGCTTCAGGGCCTCAGGATTTTTTTTTTTAAGAGGCAATAACCTCCACCACTCCTCCCACTAATAAAAGGCAGACTTGAGAAACAAGGAGCAATTACTATTAGTCAATATTAATTCAATTATGCTCCTGTTAGTTATATCATGCAAAGAATAGTTTAATATTTTAGAAATACCCCAACCAAACCAGGGTCCACATCTGTTCTTTTACAGATTGATTTTTGTCACCGCTAAATGCACGCTGAATGGTTTCTACCTCCTTTGGATTGAAGCTAAGGTTAATTAGATATTCAGTGTAAACAGCAGCTAAACAGAATTGTGTACCCAGTGGTACGATGAGTGTTTATAATAGCATCTAGGTTAAGAATACACCTACTTGGATGTTAAACTGGAAACACTCCAGGGATAAGCAAGTGTTACTCACCTGGGATCTCTTCCCACCCATTCTGGACTACTCCTAAGCCAGATTTATGGTAGTCTTTGACAGCAGAAATGTGTTTGTTCTTCTTTTATTATTTACTATTTTTTTTTCTTGAGCTTGTGCCTACAGGTTTGTCTCAGCTCAGTAACCTGGCACGAGCTGCCTCATGAGAATTTAGTATTTCCCTATGGGTATCCCCTTGCTTAAATATTTTTTAATGAATACTTGGTAATTTTGATTGGAAGTGCCAAACAGCCAAATTACAGCGTTTTATGTGAACTGTGTCTCAGATCTTACTTGTGCCCTAAAGAAAAATTAGCCCATACTCTTGTTGACATCTGTCTTGTAAAACTGTACTTGATCAACCCAAGAACAGTCCAGCAGAGCGGTGTATGCAGAGTCTGGCTGTATAAAAGTCAGTGTTTTAACACAGGGGCGAGCAAAGCTGAAAACAGTTGCTGGAGACAGAATTGGTCTTTCAGACACGTTGACCAGGCACTGTGTAGCTGCGTGTTGTTATTGGTATAGAAAAAATAATGGAGCTGCAAGTCATTGAAATGAAGTTGTAATTTAGTGGTGACTTGAGGGAGCCCCATGCTTGTTTTGTACTCTGCAAGAGGGTTTTAAAGAGAGCCCAGGGACAAGCAGTTTAGCTGTCAGCATCATTTGCAGCCTTCTGTGCAAAAGGCACGGCAGAAGTTTGCTCAATATCTGTGAACCAGCTCAGAAACTTACTTCACACTTAAGGGTTTTCTTTATTTTCCTTTAAGTCATGGCACTAGGAAAGGATTTCCTGGTTCTTGTTCTGTTTCAGGTGAAGTTATTTGAACTTCAGAAGATGTCGTGTGTTTTCAGTTATTTGAGTCATCCTCTGGGACACCACATCTGTGTTTCATTGACCACTTGTGTGAATAATAGAGACCCCAAGTATTTCAAGCAAAGATGTTTCAGCCATAAAGGTTAAGGCAGCACAGCACTGAGCCTGTGTTACATTGTTTATATAATATGTTGTTTTGCTGCTGATGCCTCCCTAAATGGCGAAAGATGGTGTGGATTTGGCTAGAAGGCTGCAGAGGGCACGTTCCTAAGCTGAGAGATGCAGCATTGCTGTAGGATGTGGGAAAACTCTGCAGGTGCAGGAGCTTCCCCCGAATTAGTAGTATTTTACCTTTCTGTCAATTTATCAGTTTGTGTTTGACTAATTATCTGAAATTGAGGGCAGCAACTCAACTTGATTGTCTTCTCCACATGTGCATTTTAACTAAATTTGCAGACCATTCATGACTACTCAGGGCCCCTGTTGATAGTGAGGGTGGGAAGCAGCACAAATGGATTTCAAAAGATGGCGAGCAGATAACAAAAACCCTAAGGTGGGTTTGAAAATTGCATTTTAGGTCTTCAATTGTATCTAAGGCCTGTAGACTCCATGTTTCATACTTCCAGTTTTTCCAGCAAGAATGTGGACTAGGAACATGCTTCTTCAGATTTCCCATGACCTGGCTGTGATTTCTGCTATTTCTGTTCTGTATGATTTTGTGATGTATTCTATTTCTATGAATGATTTCTGTGATTAACCCACATATCATAAGTTGTCAATATAGGAAGTTTATGTCTAAGAAGAAAAGTAGAATAAGGAAGCTTATTTTCAATGGGATAACATGGAGGAAAGATGCATAATTACTCTGAGATTGAAGGAGCTGTGAAGGAGGCATCCCCTAATAAGAAGTCAGAATTAGCTAATGGAAAAGTAGCTGCAATTAGTAGTCTGGAAGAAATTGATTTCTAAGGAAAGATTAAGTCTTAAATATATGGAGCAGAGATAAGCAAATACAAAATGCAGGATGTGTTGACAGTCTGTAAAACTGTATGTCAATATCGCGGATGATCAGGACTTATTTTATGAAAATTAAGGGTACAGACTGAGGTGTTGGCTGTTTGTGTGAATATATCTCATATATCGGTATGTATAGACGTATGCTTTTCTAGACAAGCCTTTTAAGGCAGCCAGCAAATGCTAGCTGAAGTGCTGTAGTGGTGTACAGCACAAGGTGAGCTGATTGGCCAGGTATTTGCTCAGTTTTTCTGACTTTGAAATTTGCGCTGGGATCATATATGTTCTGAAGTTTCCAAGTACATATTCCCTTTTCAGATACCTAAAGCTAGGAGCTATCCTCTAGCTACACTGGGATTAACAGAGAATTAACTGTAAATTGGACTGTGATGTCAGGTAAAGTTATTCCTTTCCCCTGTGGCTTATCTCCACACTGGTAAACTGCACTCCCTCTCTCATCTATTTAGGTGTTAAACCTATTTTAAGTTATTTCTTGGTAAGACCCATGGAATGATTCCATTAGTGTCCCTAGCTCAGCCTTCATTGTAGAGGTCAAGCTTGGTAATTCTTCTCCAGTTTCTCCTCACTGGCCCTAAAGACCTATTTGCCTTTTGTTGTCTTCTCAGTCCTCTCTTATCTCCTGGTAGCTTATTTTTTCATCTCTACAGCTCTATCTCTGTCTGTCTCATCTGCATACAAAGTATGTCAATCTCTCGTGTCATATATTCTGGATTTACAACCCATTTGTATGTTGCTTGACTCTGGTTTTGTCTTAAACTCACACAAAGAGGGCATCTACAGCTGCCGCTTCAGCTTCTGCTCTTCTGCAAACCTTTCCCTTACTCCAGTACTCATCTTTTCAGTAAGTGTGAGAATGCTGTGAAACTCATTGCTGCTTTGAGGTCAAAGGGCTGTTGATAATTAAGAAAGGTCTCACGTTGCCTCTAGTGCTCCTTATGCATTAGCCAGCTTGCCTACTGCCTGCTCTATAGGGCTATATGTTAAAAATGTGCCCAAATGCTAAGGACCATAAACTCTTCTGGACAGAGCCTCTCTCCTAGTTGTGGGGGTGTCTAAGAATTTTTCTGAGAAATTTCTGGGAAATTGAGTGAAGCTTTCTCAGATTTCTCCAGTATTTGCAACCCTTAGGTTAGGGTTAGGTGAAGAAATTCTTCCTAATGTCTAGTTTATACCCGTCCTTCTCCAGTTTATACCCATCCCCCCTTGTCCTATCACCACAAGCTTTTATGAATAGTCCCTCTCCAGCTTTCTTGTAGGCTCCTGGAAGGTTGCTATAAGATCTCCTCAGAGCCTTCTCTTCTCTAGGCTGAATAAGCCAAACTCTCTCAGCCTGTCCTCCTGTGAGAGGTGTTTCAGCCCTCTAATCATCTTTGTAGCCTCCTCTGAACCTGTTCCAACAGCTCCATATCCTTCTTCTGTTGAGGATTCCAGAACTGGACACAGTACTCCAGATGAGGTCTCACAAGGGAGGAATAGAGGGGCAGAATCTCCTCTCTCGCCCTGCTGGCCACGCTTCTTTTGATGCAGCCCAGGACACAATTGGCCTTCTGGGCTGTGAGTGCATACTACTGGCTCACGTTGAGCTTCTCATCAACCAGCACCCCAAAGTCCTTCTCTGCAGGGCAGCTCTCAATGACATCAATTCTTAGCTGGACTTATGAATATATATCTTAGTTAGACCTAATGTAAATGATATTGACTGCATCTTGCAAGGGAGTTTTGCTTGCTTTGATGGAAATTCACAGGTGGGGCCCAATCCCCCATGAATTTATAGTGGATTGGGTCGTTGTGCCTGGTTGGCTGTATGACAGTATTGCAGAATAGAAAATCTTGCTGATTAAAACACTTTTGAATCAGGAGGAGAGAATAAAAGGATTCTCTCATTCACCCTCTTGGTCATTGCTTTAGGTTGTGGTTATTGCTTAACATTACTACCTGTCAAACAACCATATATTTTTATGGTCACAGGTAGGGTAGTTGGTGGTTGCATAGGCACAAAAGATTTAAAGCTCTTCTCTTTTTGTTTTTTCTTTTTGAAAGCTACATTAATTGTTCTGATGTCTGAGCATCTGCCCAATAGGCATTGTTTCCCCTGCAGACCGAGCAAGACAATAGCTAAATACAAATTTATTGAACAGGCAACCTATAAACCCTGAAGTTAGCACAATATATTAATGGAAATCATATTTTGTCAAAGATACATGTATCAAACTTTCTTGCTGGAAATCACAGTTCATCAGTACCAGAATTAATTAGAAATATCCCACCAAATTTACCCACTGCTCTGCTCTTTCTGTATATAGATTTTTAGCTTTATAAAGTAATGGCTAATTGCAGGGAGACATGTCTTTTATTAATTTGAATGCATTAAAAAAATGTCATATTTTGGAAAGGAATCCAATTTTCTGTTAACTCATCCATTCAGTTTTCAGAGAGACAAATGATCTTCAAATAATTTTTCAGCTTTCACTTTATGTATTTTTACAGCATTAACTGGCAAAACCTGATTCATTATCCGCTGTCCTAAGTTTACCTGCTCTCAATAACTCACAGGTTCAGGTCACCCTGCAGTGCCTCCTTTCGCCTTCGCTCAGAAACCATGTCTAACTGAATGGAATTGACCTGTTTAAGGCCTCTCCACTCCAACTAAATTATTTGATCATAGCCACAGACATCTGTTTGGGGCAGTAATTGGTTGTTTATAAGAGCAGAGGAGAGCCACCAGCAGCAACAGCAGCGGCAAGACAATAAAGGCAAGGGACAAGCGTGGAGCGCATGTAGACAGGTCCTGACAGACCACTGTCTGCTTGAGATAAGCAATGCAGATTAGTTATATGCACTCTATCTCACCACTGGGGCCTAATAATCCCCTTTAGCACTCATTCACAGTTATGTAGCAGACAGAAAACTAATACAGGGGGGAATCTGGTCCTACTGCCTTGCCACAAATCTCAGACAGTTTCTGGAATCCAGCAGATTTTACCGTACAATTAGTTTTAAATGTCAATTTCATGGCAGCTCATGAGATGGAAAATAGAAGAATAGTAGGTAAAGATACCCATTGCAAACTAGATTATTTGAGAGTGAAAGATGGCTATTCAAGATGTGGCTGTCACTGCTGCTTCCTGGCTTGACAGCGACAATGTGAACATTGAGGTAAAGGATGACAAAATTGTAACTTGAAGGGCTGAATCACTGGAAAAAAAAATGACATGGCATTTCTGCGCTGTTTGTATACAGCGAGGAGACATTGTGGATTTTAATTGATTTGTAAAACCTTGTTGCAATTATCATGGAACACAAGATGGTCGCGCTTGAGGGCGACTTGCAACGGCAGCAAATGTGCATAATGCACTAAGTTTGTCCTGTTAGAGCTGCACATGTGTTCTCCTTTACTGTCAAACCAAAGCACGTGACACATCTTGTGGATGCTGCAGGCCAGGTTTTAAAGGAGACTGGAGATGCTGGGATTTTTCAGTGTACAGCTTGTACAGAAAAAAAATCATATTATCATCTGGAAGTCAACAAAAGGATCCACGCTGCATTATTCTGCTAATGACAAAGTGCTGCACCTTACTGCTAATGACATCTTTACTTTGATGTCCATTTATTCTCTTTATTGGCAGAGATAAACTTTCATGAGCCAAAACTCCTTTTGTGTCTTCAGCGTGTTTACCATCTTTTCACCTTTCCTCCCTTCTGTACCCAGTGTGGAGTTAGCAATATACTGAAAATTCACTTTTCTGCATCTCTTACTAGTAATGGAGTAAAACACCTGCTTGTAAAGCATATAGGGTTCCTACTGCATAGTTAGTGATGGTAAATATTTTTGCTGTGTTTAATGGATTGCTCTCCCAAAAGACTCCCTATTTCTCTTTCCCTTTATGATTTCAGCTGTGTCTTCATGCTTCTGTTCTGTTTTGACTGTGCCCAGACTCATGGGGATTTTTGACATCTTATGCCCACTGGCCAGGCATTACTGAGCACGGAGTTATCCTTCTTCCTCTGATAAGTGGTAAGGTCTTAGCTGCTGGCCTCACAAACACATACAATTTCTGATGAGTGTTACTGGAATTCTGTGCCTTTTTTTTGGTGGTGGAGTAATGGAAGTAGCTGACCTAAATGTTTGGAATCATTGTCTCTGTTTAAGCAACACTATTTTTAATTTCCTGATTAATGTGTTTGATCAATCGTTGCCACAAAAGAATTTTCACATTTTTCTCTGATTGATAGTGTGTGTAGGAATTCTCTGATTCCAATATCACACTCATGTTCTCAACAGCTCCATTTCCGTGCGAGTCTCCAAGAAGTCCTGTGTTTCTTGCATGAATCTCACATGTAGTATGGAACCCGGTTAGGAAGGGCCATAAAAATTTCATGGGACTTAAGACTTGCATATGGAAGGCACCTTTATTGAGTTTTCTTAGTTAATTATAGGAGCTTCAAACCTCACCAGTAAAGGGACAGAACCCTAAGCCACTGTAAATCTACATAGCTCTGTTGAAATCAGCAGGGCTTTGCTACTTTACACACCTGCTCCAAGTTTTTTATCTGGGAATTCTTTTATTCTGCATTGCTACCTAGAGAGTTATTGTGCAAGCAGGCTGTAAAGCACTGCAATGTTTCTGACTCCATCTACATGTCCTGTATTTGTTATCTAATTGCCAATAGACCAGACTGCAAAGGGACTGTATTTTTCAACCAAACGACCAGTAAGTAGCAGGAAATCTTATGCTCTTACCTCTTTGGCCAAGACAAGAGCATCCACGTTTTACATAATGAGACAAATCAACTGTTCTTTATCAGTACTTTTGGTGCAATTGCAAATTTTAAAGCCTAGCTGCTGCTGGGATTTAACAACTGCACCCCAGCCCTCCATACATCAGGACCATGCAGGTCGCTTTTATATAACTGCAGTGAGTGCCATTGTTTGTAACTACATTGAGCTAAAATTCAGCCTCAGATGATCATAGAATCATTTAGGTTGGAAAAGACGTCTAAGATCATCAAGTCTGACCCTTAATGCTCAGTTTGTGAGAATCAGTGGCAGGGATGGTAAATTCTAAAGCTGGGTGCTAGATCGAGGTGGACAGGCAGTCCCGGGAGTGAGGGAAGCCTAGAGGGAGCTAGGGGCTGGAGGCTCCTGACTCCTGGAAGAGGGCAGCTGATGCAAAGAGTTGTTCCTGGAAGGATCTGTGGGAGATTTAAACAGATGCTAAAGAGCATGAGCAACTGGAGTGGTGCATGGCGTGTCAGAAGGGCATGGTGAGCAGGCAAGGGCATGAACGGGACATTGGATCTTGTCCAGAAGTACCAGGGAACCATGGTGTCCACTCGGCAGAAAATTAATGCCTCTCCAAGCTTTGCACCAACCGTGACTGATGCACCCTCCAAGACAGAGCCCCAGCGGGTGCATGACACCACCCAGATGGTGGACTGTGGGGCGTGCCTGCCTCTTGCATTGGTATCAGACACCAATGGGGAATTCACCTGTGCTCAGGTGGAGGAACTCCTCCACTTGGTGATGGGAGGAGGTGACCAGGCTGAGGACTGCTAGGGAGTGTGAGAGGGAGATCGACCACTGGAACAACCCCTTATGGTCCGTGTTTCAGACCCAACAGGCAGGCATGCATCATGCACAGAGGGCTCCCCATTGTCTCATGAAGTGAGAAATTCAGGAGATGGAGGGGAATGGCAGCAGATTCCTGCCCAGCGCAGCAGTTGTGTCTCCTTTGTTTCAACCTCAGCCTCCTAGGTTCCCTTGCACAATAAAAATGAAGTTCTGCAAGTGGAACCGAACCTTAATGAGGGTGATGGGTCTCACAGCCTATATACATTCCCTAGGTTAACATACCCTAAGACATCCATCAAAACAACTTCTGTAAGGAGGAAAAGATGGGTCACTGTCATAGCAGATTCCCTCCTGAAGGGAACAGAAGGCCCAATATGCAGACTGGACCCATTACATAGGGAAGTCTGCTGCCTACCTGAGGCCTCGGTTAGAGAAGGGGGAAGAAAACTTCCAGCTCTGGTCAGGCCCACGGATTATTATCCACCATTGATTTTCCAAGCAGGCAGTAATGGAAACCCAACAAGAAATCTGAGGACAATTAAAAGGGACTCTAGGGCCTTGGAATGAATGGTGAAGGTATCAGGTGCACAGTGAGCATTCTCCTCTGTCATTCCTATACAGGGGATGATAAGGGAAGGAGTAGGAACAGCCAGGAAATAAATATCCGGCTCTGAACCTGATGTGAGGAGAAAAACTTTGGTTTTTTTGACTATGGGTAGGTCTGCACAACACCAGGCTTGCTGATAAAGGATGGCAAGGGGCAAAAGGATGCTTATCAAGAAGATGGTAGGGCTCATCAACAGAGCTTTAAACTAGATATGAAGGGGGAGGGAGGCAAAAGCAGACTTCATAGAAAAAAGCCTGGGCTACAATAAAAGCTGGAAACTCTTCTTAGCCCCATCATGAAGGATTTATTTGCTTTCATGTCCCCATCTCAGGTTGAAGTTATGTGCAATGCAGTCTCTTATTTTGATTTTACTCTTCAAATAATCTAGCATTTTTTTTTTCAAGTAGGGTCAAAGAAGCACTATTGGCTCCTGAAGCAGGTGGTGGTGAATTTTGTTCAGGTCCATAGCTCTTGTATGGTTACTCTATTGCCCTTCATTAGCTGTGGATATGGGTCTATCTCCTGTGCCACCTGCTTTGACACGTTTCTGTGATTCCAAAGAACACAGTTCCTGGTCGTTGCATTCATCCCAAAAGTCTAGTGGACTTCCTATAATCCAGGATTTAAATTATCAGTGTCATAGGTGGGAGGGTCTAATGCTGTCACAGTGAAATAATTTGGCAGTGGCAAGTCAATAATTATCCGACATGAGGGACTTGATCTCTGGCTTTTTGCCTCACAGCATGGTACCTTGACCACAGACATCAGCAAAGACTGATGATGGAGTCTGGTTCCCAGTTCCCTGTGGCAATCTCTTGGCAATACTCCCCTGCTCTAGCCAGCCAGTGTCTCTTCTGTTTCTCCAGTTCCTAGAGAAGCAATATATGTGGGAAATAGCGAAGAAGCAGAATAGTCTTTACAATGTTTGCCCCAGACACTGTTTTTTTTCCTTAGAAAATGGATCCACTTTCTCCTAGGAAAGTCACATAATTTTCCCATACTCCTTCCCCCCAGTTTAGATATGTACGGATTTTCACTGGTATAATACAAGATAAGAGTACTTGCATTTCTGACTACTGTAGTAAGTGATAATTATGTAATAACAGAATTAAAGACTTTAATTTTTCTCCAGATTTTGAAGAAAACTAAAATAGGAGGCCAACTATAGTTTACTTTATATTTCATTGTTAAGTGAACAGCTTGGAACAGGGGATCAACTACTTTTAATTTGTAATACTTTGACCTCATTATACCGTATTAAGGCAGGAAATGAAATCGGGTAAGATAGGTGAAAATCCTAGTTATTGCAGGGTAAGCATCAAGTTTTAGGATATCCCTTTTGGGGGTCAAGATATGAAATGTGTTCACAGTTGCCTCTATTATTTACATTGTTAAAGAGATATTTGAGATCTTGGACTGAAGGAGATTTTCAAACTGAATATGAATGTGATAAGAGCTGGAGACCTTGGGGCCATCTGAAAATTCCTGGAACTTGCCAGGCAGTAAATTTTCAATAAAGATCCCAGAGAGTTCCCACATTCTTGTTACGGCCAACAGAGAAACAATAGTTACAGACCTCTGGGGCTACAGTGTCTTTGTTTCAAAGATCACCTATTTTTTTATGAATAGGAGGTTTTGCTGAAAACATGAGAATATTAATTTCAAAAAGTTTGCAACAGAGTTAACAGAAAAGAGACATGTTCTATATATTTCATATATTTTATATATTTGCAACAAAGAGACTTGGGCTAAATATTAGACCCAAATCCATTTTGTGCATCATTCTTGAGGTCAGGAAGACTTAGGCAGATACAAAATGCACCATGTGGCAAATGCTTTACTAGCTATGTGTTGAATGGAAAGCTTATTTCATAACAGGCCTGGATCAAGAACTACGTGTGCGTGTTATCTCTAAAGCTTAATTCACCCATTCAACACAGGCAGATTGCTTTAAACTTAGGAGAAAGTGAATAGCAAAGGAACTGGGGAAGAATATTCATTTGTTTTACAACCAAGGTGCCTTTATCTTCAGATACTCAAATGTGAAAGTATATTTGTCTCTCACTGACAAAATATAATATTGATGCCATTTCTAAGAAATAGTGTTATGTATTGCTTTTCCTTCTGTTTTGCACTTTATGTAAACATGCAAACGCTCCTGACATCCCGCTATGATGGCAACCAATAGACTAAACACTTACCCTCGCTGCTGTTGTGTAACCATGGGCAATTTATCTAAGTCTCACCTCTCTTAAAACACTTTTATCAAAATTGGCGGTCAAACAGCACTGAACCATGGTGGCCTCAATCTTAAATGCTGTGGTGCAGATTTTAATTTGGGAAAGATTAATGCACTCTCAAGTGTTAATGCCACAGCTTTCTGTTATCTACATTGATGGGTGTCAGCTAATTTCTGCAGAAGGATTGTAAAGCAAACTGTGCATGTTGATGTTTCAGAAACTTAAGCTCCAGAATGGCCAGATAATAGAGACGGGAATGGAACAATTTTCTCAAATTTCTTTTAAATTAGAAAATGTTTCCCCTGTCTTTCTAAAGCTGAGCTACGAAGTCAATTCCACTCAAGCTGATTCTTGAAGATATAGGGAATATTTCATTTAAAGGAGCAGTAAAAGTGTCAAAAGATACTTTATCAAGGTTGCTTTTAGATTGAAGATAACAACCCATCTTATAACAAATACAGACCCCCATAGAAAGCTTTATAATTTTCAATACTATAAAACCTCTTAGTCTCTGTCTCCATCATCTCTCATGATTTTTTTTCCTTGCTGGGCCACCTATAATATCTTAATCAACACAAGCCTTTTTTTTTTCATTTAATAAAACAACAATAGTTTATATGTTTTGACTGGTTTATTTTTCAGCTTCATATAGTTCAGCAAATACAGCTGGAGTTTGGTCTGTTTTTTGAATAGACTTTCCTAACTGTGAAGAAGATGATGCACAATAACTGGGGTTATTGTACAGACTCATTTATACAGGAAGGTGGGGGGGAATGCAATTAAGCTCATAAAACTTGCTCCAGCAATGATCCAGGTCAAGGGGCTAATAGTGAATTGCATGAATAACAGTCACTCACTCAGCGACATTAAACAGTCTTGATAATATAATCCAAAATAGCCAATTATTTTGAGTGTTATGAAAAGGTCCTGTTGTTACTTAACAATGTTTTATATGAGAAAATAGTAATAAAGGGTAGATGGTAAAAAATAATTTCAAAGAGAGTAGTTGAAACTCAGTTCACAGTAAACTGTTTTCATACTAGAGAGATGAAGGAATGATGGTTTAGAGGAGAATGAATTGCATGATTTAACACCAATCATACATTTCAACCACAACCATGCCTCCTATCTTATTATAGGGCTAAGGGGAATATATATTCAACCAGGATCAATTTAAGTTCTCCTCTTTTTCAAGGATAATATCTTCTTTAGTGTTTCATTTAAATGTTTTGGGGTTTTTTGTCTACTGGTATATCTTTGCTGCAGTTTTTTGGTGTACTTTGTACAACCTTGTCTTTGATCTTTCCACCTGAGCTGGCAGACCAGGCACCACCCTGCTCCACACCTAAGACAGCCCTCCCTGCACATATGACCACTAATTTTGCCTTTTCCATTTCCCCTGTTTCATCATGTGGTACCTGTAGTTGCCTTTGCTGGTGGTTTAGTTCTTTCCCATGTCAGTAATCCAAACCATATGAAGAGGGTGAAAACACTAAGGATGTGTTTTATTGTTAGTAGACCTCCCTAGAACTTTTCTTCCCTTACTGCTTGGGCTCCTCAGTAGCTTTGTCCTTGCATTCTGTGCGGCAAGACATTGCCATTGGCTCCATTTTAAAAGTAGGTCACTGCATGAGTAGCAGAGCACTATTTGCTGCAAAATCATCTTCCTTAAGACCATGAACCTTCTGCTTTGGTTGCAGTGAGTGATACAAAGGTGTGAGGCTTTTACAGCGACTGTGTAGGTAAGCAGGAAGAAGGTAGACACTTGTGTTGGCTAGGCAGGGTAAAAGAGGAAAAAGGATGTAATTTCTTGTTGAGTTTAACAGAAATGGTGTTCACTTTAACTCTGGATTTTGGGTTTGGTATTTCCTGACTAAATCTACTTAGTTTAAATAGTATTGTTTGCCTGCATGAATTTTTACAGATATCATTGCTTCTTTATCCTGAATATTTTCAGTTTAATTCCACAATAACAAATTTTAGGTGTTTTTTTTTTTTAAATAGCTGTGCTTCCAGTGTGGTTCATATAATTCTCTAGGTAAGGCAACTTTCAGTAAGTATTTATGCAAATCACGTGGCTATGCTTGTTCCATGTTATTAATTTGCGATACAAAACCGGATTGAATGTGTACATCCTCTCACTTCACTTATCTTTGTCAGGTTCTGATAGACAACTTTTCAGTGTACATGCTTTGTGTCATAATGTTACAAATGGAGGCGTTTATTCAACTATTGACTAATAAACAATAAGAAAGGGCCAAAATGTTGAGATTGTTTGCCTTTAAATAGGAATGTTCATTATTAGAACAGATAGTCAGATATTTATATCCCCCATTTATTCTCCCCATACAGGAAGAACATTTTGCAGCTCAGTGGTATTTTTGTATTTTTAGTCTTTCTTCTGACTGGTGCAGACTTTCTGGTTGCGGTATAGCCGCTTCATCTTGGCTTCCAAGTGGTAATATTACGATAACAGTGGATTTATTTCCCCTACTTTCTGTTCTACCTTCTTACAGCTTTGACCCTGAGGTTCACACTATAGGAAAACAGACTTTAACATCCTGAATCTGTTTGGGCTCTGATGTTATTGATGAGCAGTGTTTTATTTAAAACATCTTGGAGCATGTCTGCACTAAGTAGTTTTCTGTTGCTTGCGAGCCAGGGAAATCCAGCCAAAATAAAAGGGTTAAATTAACCTGCACAGACCTATGTGGCACTGCTGTCTGTTGTGTTCCACTAGTTGTGTTCCATTTCTGTTGCCCTGTGGTTCACAGAATAGATGTCCCACTACAATTAGATTGCAAATTTTTTTACTAGTGTGTTTCTTTGATGGCAAACACACTCAAATCTGCTGCAGTATGGCCATGGTCTAGATGGTTGCAGTCTAGCACTTCTCTAGAAGGTAATGGCCTTTTGACTTTATCATTTGGAAGGTCTTCATTTTGAAATCTGAAATTTGTAGTTTCTGCTCAGTTTTTCCTTTTATTTTAAGACATTTCAGGGTCTTCAAGGAAGATGTGTCAAATGCCTCTTTTGGGCCCCCAAGTGTAAATCTATACAACACGGCAGAGTTTAAGTGGAATTGCATTGGACTGTTGCTGTGATCTGGACAAGAATATGAGTCACTTTGAAACATGTCATTACTGATAATAAACTAGTACACTATATTTTGATATTATTTCTGCCTTTGTGAGGAAGTCAGCACAGTTTCTGGTTACCATGTGAAAATGAAAAGTGTTGTTTTCTGGAGAAAAATCAACATACATGCTTTAAAGTGGTATGGATTCTGGACATTTGGGGCATGACTGTAAACAGTTCTGTGTGACAGCATGGGTTTTCATAGCTTTATCTGTGCATTGAAACAGTCTTCTATCACTGTGTTCCCATTGCTTCAAATATGGATGATACAGCTTGTCATAAAATTCTGATTGAATTTAAACCATGTGTGTGTGGTTAGGGAGACATCTGTTAATTGTTCATGAAATTAATTGAATGGTGACTATCTAGCTGAGTTTTCATGGGATTTATTCCTAGGGGCTGTAATTGCTAGTTTTGTAAGAAGCATTCCACAAGCAGGCTATTTTTAAAAAGAATAAAGAAACCCTTACGTGTATCTCCTGTCAGCCTATGTTCTGGTGTTGAATATGCAGTTTTAAAAATGGGATTGTAGCAACTCTTCATATGAAAGTAAAATGCTTGTTTTTCATACAGGAATTACAGAGTGTAACATAATTGAGTTCACTGAAATGTATTCAGCATCTCTCAGAGAACAAAATCATTGAGCCTACTGACTAAATTTAACAGCCTAATAGAAATATGCAGGTGAAGGTACAATTAATTTTAATTACTAGACTATACATTGTTAGTTGCACAGCCATGAGTAAAATTAAAATGGCAATCACAATTAGAAAATTGCAACCTCATTGTGCAACAAATTAGTCACAAATTAAAAGTCCAGGAACTATTATACATCCACTTTATTGCTTTATGACCATTATTGCCCTGATATGGATTTTATTTCTTTAATGTCTTGTCCACCCCTTTATACCTTATCTTTGTTTAGAATCTCTGGCTTTCTCCCAGATTGTGAATCTATTAAAAGAAATAATATAGGCTAGAGGAGTGTGACTTCCCTGTTCACTCTTGACAGAAACTTGTAAGTGGTCTAGTCCTACTCGCGGGTGGCTTACGAAATAAGGTTTGTAGCAGGATTATTTCAGTGAGGTTTCCAAGGCAAAGGAAATAGTGTTCAGGGGGTAATAGCTGAGGTCTATATGTGATGTAACCCTTTTAGAAAAGGTCAGGCCAGTTAAAGAGGGGAATCTAGAGGGAATCTACATTGGTGTAAGTTAGACTCTCTCCTACCCCTCCCCTCTGGCTTGGCACACAGATTGCCTGCACGGAGAATTTTAGCTACAGGTGCTTTTATTTCATAAGCCCCATTTTTAGCTGCTCTCCACATTGATTTATGAAATGAGATTTAAAAATTATCCTGTCCTTGCATGCTTGTTTGTGGTTGAAGCTGTCTTTGCCCTGAACCGCTTGAGGAGCCGTCATGTAGTGGCTGAGTTGAAGGGGTGGCTGTGAACGACTGAGAGGTAGCACCCAAACCCACTGCATATGTTCTGCAAGACCACATTTTCCTGCTGTCCCTCATCTGAATCGTAGAATCATAGAATAACCAGGTTGGAAGAGACCTACCGGATCATCGAGTCCAACCATTCCTATCAAACACTAAACCATGCTCCTCAGCGCCTCATCCGCCCGTGCCTTAAACACCTCCAGGGAAGGTGAATCAACCACCTCCCTGGGCAGCCTCTGCCAGTGCCCAATGACCCTTTCTGTGAAAAATTTTTGTGAAAACCTGTGTCTATACCTATCTAGAACCAGTAGCTCATCTGACTAGGTCTTCTCCTGCAGGTAAGTACTATAACAGCAATCACCATTGACTTAATGCTCTCTTGATTACTTTACAAGGAGAACCCCGATCTGAGGTGACTCTAGGCTGCACCAGGAAGCAGGATGGCTCTTGTGCCATGTGAGGAGCTGCAGAGAGGGCTAACGTAACTGTAGTCCCAAAACCTCTAGATCTGTCCAAGATGTATTAGAGAAGTAAGAAAGAGAAATTCTCGTATCAGCATCTGATTTATGCACTCTGCATTTAGCCCAGTCCCTCCAGTCCTCCTGAGGGAGGCCAAGGCAGAGGGTTGCATACATTAGGGCTGCGAAGAGTTGGTACATTGCAAGATAATTAATCAGAGTTTGTAAGCAGGGGAGCTGGGGAAGGAGTTTAAGACCAAACCACTGAACCCCAGCATGATCTCTGTTCTCCACGTGGTGTCGGCTCTCTGGGGCCTTTTCGAAGATGACCAGCTCATAGGCCAGCTTGTGTGAGCCCCAGCGGGGGTTTTGTAGTGCTTGGAGGGCTGAAACTCCATTTCAAATATGCAATTGAACAGCTATCAGAGAGTAATGATGTTTAGTCACTACCAATTGGGACTGGATTTTAATTGATGACCCAGAGGTGAAAGTCTTTATATTCCATTACCTGCTATTGCCAGTATTTTTCTTCTGTAATCCTCTTTGCTGTAATATGAATACTTTGAGAAGGGGATATTAAAATGTGAAGATATGCAGCTGTTTTTAGGTGAGAAAAAATGTTTGTTCCCTGGTTACCCATTTATATTTAAGACCCAACAGAAATTCCTTTGTACAATCCAGTTTCTGCTATCTGCTAATAAAATGGAACCAAAATGCAGTTTATTGAAATAACTTATTTATTTGCTGTTAACTGCATATTGTTGATTGCAAACATCCACAGAATTTTACTTCCATATTTACATTGCTTCCCTGTTCCCAAAAGGAAGGATGCCCTGTTATCCCATGCAAAACTCATCTTTAATTGCTAAATCAAACACTGAACTCTTCTTTCATGTAGTTCTGGGAGAGGCCAGAAGATGTGATTTACTGTATATTTACACAGCTTTTAGCACCTGAGTGCATATAGCTTTGCAAGGCTTACCTCAGAACAGAAGTTGAGGAAAAGGTTATAATGTGATCAATGATTAATGCATAGGAATTTCTCTTAGAACTTTCTTATTTCAGTAATTTTTCTGTCTCAGACCTCCCAGTTCTTCAGAGCTTTTCAATAGGCTAATAAGGATGACTTTTCTCTTGAAAATATGGAGGCATAAAAGCAAAACGCCAACTTTAATATCTTTTTTTGGACATATTCTGTATGGTCTGTGTTTTGAATAATTTCTGTAGCAGGAGTATGTAAGATTAGCAAAACAACTCTCCATAACACTAGCTGTTATCTATTTAATGTAGTGTGATCTTTACTGGGAAATGATATGTGTTGTTCCTTCATCATTAACATTTGTGTTACTAATACAAATATCTCTTTATAACTCTGAATTTCACAAGCAAATTATCACCTCAGTTTCTCTGTCTGTAAAATGGGATTCACAATAAGTCAAAATATATGCTCATGGCCAAGTGGCAACCTTGCAAGAGAAATAAGTATATTCTCTGATTTCTTGTTTATTGAGCCATGGGGTGCTGTTGTGACTCTTCTCTATCTCTTTGTATCTCAAAAGCACCTGGCATACCGTGATTTTGTCAGCTGTAGTCTTCCTACACTGATATTTTAGAGGTAGTGTTGTGGGAAATGTGGTGAACTTGTCTAGAAGAAAATGTTTATGTAAGGAATTACTTGTTTTATTTTTCCTTCTGCTCTTTGCTGGTAAGAAATTGGCCTTGCCCATAAATCAGAAGGTTTTTGGTGTTGAAATGCATGGAACAGCTGCAATACAAATATCTTGTGATTTGGGTCAATAACTTTGCATTAATATTTCCCGTTAGTAATAAGTGGGTAGAGCCTCACGGGAAAGCTGCAAAAATGGAAATGTCTCCTTGTAGACGTGTGTTCATGAAACCAGGGCCTGCAGCTGACAGAGCAATTGGAGTGGTGTCTTTAATCTTTACTGCTGGAGTCCTGAAACTCTGTGTGACTTTTGAAATCCTCAACGTGGTGGGGAGGAGGGGGAGCTTGGGTCCTAAACTTCCTATGCATCTCAGAAATATTGCAAATTTCTTATTCAGCCATTTTACTTATGTTGCAAAAGATGTACACGTGATTCTTTAGCTGCAGCTGAGAAGGATCCTCTTGCAAGCTGGAAGGTAGCCCTTCACTTAACCCCAGGTATTGTAAAGTGCTTAATTTATCCTATAAAGAACTAATTACAAATCCACATAATACATTCTTTTCTTATAGTCTAATGGGACTCAACAGAAAACATGAGTTTGGGCATGTAGCTTTGAAATTAACTAAGCAATTAAAAAAATATCCCTAGGAAACATTCATCTTTGATTTTATTTTATATTGTTATAGAGTTCATGCTTCAGTGATTTCCTTTCATCTAGTCATTGGGCTGAAGAAATAACACAGAAAAGGAAACCTCTTGAGTATCTGATGGGTAGGTAAATGGTCTTTTCAGGGACTGTGCACTATGGGCCTCAGACTGAGAGTTTAATTTAATTGGTTGAAATTAAAAAAACATTCATGCCTCATGAAATTATAACCTTTAGCCCTTGTGTGTCAGCTACATCTGACACTAGCCTTGCTGTTTAGAGATGAAATCCCTCCCCTATTTAAATGGAAGCTCCTATGGGACCAACGTAAGCTTTGCAAACAGAAGATGCAAGTGGCTCTGATCGCTAGATCACGACTCCAACCACAGTAAACATCAGCAGAATTTCTTTTAGAAGTTTGTGTGTCTGCTTTAATCTTTGCCATTTGAAAAATCATGTTAGTTTGTTTATCAGTGTGCTTGTATTTATTTTAAAATTAATGTAGAAAAAATACTGCTTTCTGTTGTCACTGGGTGAAGTGTAATGCGAGGGACAGAGCTTCAAAAATTTTATGTTTCCTGATGAGAAATTGGGAAGGTTCAGTTTCTAGGTTGGATTGCAATCTGTTTTACATGGCTAGAACACTCTATATGATGGGTGTGTGTGTGCGTGTGCATGTGCAGCGCAGAAGATGGGGGCACTGCAACCACCTTTGAGATCGGCTATTACAATAGTGCCAAATAAAAGGATTTTTAATACTATATAGCATGAGGTGCAGATGGAATGTCCTCAATGCTTCAGGATGGAGTCTTAAAAGAGGCTGCAGGGAGGCAGGTCCTCAGTTTCTGTTGACATTGAAATGACCTTGACCACCATCTTTCGATTCCTTTAGGGTATTTCACCATTATAAATGTACACATCATGTTTTTATATTATTTACTAGATAGTGAGGTAAAACCCCTGCTACCTGTAGAGCTGACTTAGCCCTTTAAGAGGAGATCTCCTTACAGAAGTGACCCAGGTCTGACTGGCAGTTGCATCATGTCCATGCTAAATTTCTGGTACTTTGCTCAAATGCCTTTATTCTGTGAGACACTGTGTCCTCAGCTAGTTTAGAAGCTGGGTTACCACAAGAGTTTCAGTGATGGCTTATTATCTTATCACCTTTCTGTCCTGGAAGGGTATCAAGTGATAGGGAAAGGTAATCAACCAAGGTGGCCCACACCTTCTTAGTCTTTTGCTGTCAACAGATGCATTAGTAGGTTGCACTTCTGTTGCAGTATGGGCGTGTGTATGATAGATGTATATAATCTTGAGTTCTGGTTATCCTTAAAAAAGTTTTACAGTGCAATAGGAAGTTCAAAAAATGTTCATGGAAATTATTTGAGATCTAGTACACCTTTTATATATGAAAATTCAGGTCATTCATACCAGAGAAGAAATGAATAAGAAGAAACCAGGTAATAGTATAAAACCTATAGGGGAAATACGCTGGGAAATTCTTATTCTGGATAAGATAGATGAGAATGAGATGATGAGGAGAGATGGTAAGAGATGAGAATGAAAATAAGGTGATATTCAATAAAAGGAAATTTCCACAAGGGACAGGTTTTTTTTGATGCTCATTTCCATAGGATGGTATCAACAGCAATTTAGGAAGATTCAGAAGACACTGAGCACATACAAAGATGACGAAAACGTTCAGAAGGCTAATACTAGATTGCCTTAAGAGAGGACTTCGCAAAGGAATGTAATTTTGATGCTGTGACAAATTATGCTCCTCTGCCTGACTGCACCATTTTGTGACTCAAAACAAAAAAGGCCATTCATGGTCCCACAATGCTGGAGGAGGAGTGGTAGCCTTAGCTTTGTCTAGCAAGGCAGAAGGCATTCAGATCCCATGTATTCACCTTTCTGTGAGCATAGCTCCGCAATGATAAAACCCTGATTAGGGACCCAGCAGTCTCAGGATCATGTGTGACACCGGGAATCCCTGGGTTGATTTGTAGAGGTACTCAGCGTCCATAAGCTTATCAACAAGAACAGTTTGGTTTTATGCCCTGTGGTGCAACTTATCCTTCAGATCTTTCATGAACGAGAAACACAAAATTGGTGAAATTCTCAAAGTGCCTGATGCAAAAGGACTTTCTAAAACACTGAATTTAGGCTAGAACTAATCCTTCATTCCAGCCTATAACATAATATCCAACATTATAATATAGACTGCCAACCTCATGCATTTATTATTCAAAATGTGCTTGTGTATTATTTGCCTCTGAAATACTCATAAGATGTAGCAAATCTGTCCCAAATATCTTTCCAGCTCAGGCCTGGGCTCTGATACCTTAGGAGAGTCACATTGGTTGGCCCAACATGGCTTTAGATGAAGTTTAAGGGATTGTTGGTCTTTGCTTAGTGAGTTCGTGTATGTGCAAGCTGAAATCTTGAATTGCTAGCCATGGGGACAGTCATCAGTGCTGGAGATGGGCAGTGGTTATGGAAAAGGAAGGAAAAATTCAAAGGGCGAACATCCCTGATTTCATCTTCTCACACACTAGTGCAGTCTGTGTGGCTGGTTCAAAAAGTTTCCAGGGACTTTGGATCAAAATCTTCTACGTAAACAAACTCACCTGGAAAGAATAGTGTGTCTCTACTTCCCTGGAGGGTGATGCATATAAAGCTGCAAATCTTGCTAGTGGCAAGCAATGTAAATAAGCAGGTTTTCATCCTCTGAAGGGCAGTAGCCTTTGGAGAAAGGAAGTGAATGGGGCTTGTTGACCACCAGTCAGTCAATTGATTTCTTCTGCAAACTGAAGAAATACAAGCACCTATCCATCTCTGTTTCAAAAGAAAAGGCCTAAACAACTTCCTTCCCTGTGTCATGATAAAAGAATAAGCAGCTCTGCTGGCACGTTTGGAGTTGTGGTGCTTTTAGCTCTTCCAGGGAGTGGGGCATTGCTATCTGCAGATTGAATCTATCTGGTTTGGAAGTGTGATGGTGAAAGAGCCCATACACGATAACGAAGTGACACATCAAGGGAAGAGCCTTTACTTCTTTGAGCATAGATAAGGTGGCTTTTTAAAAAGTGAGTAGGCACAGAACAACTGCAGCCTCACCCAGGAGCAGTTTTAATCCTCTTGCTTGAGACTGGTAGAAGATTTGGCAGGTAGGAAGGTGGGGTAAGTCTCTTGTTATCTGAGAGGAGGACAATTCTATTACAAGTAAGGTAGCAAGAGAATTCTTGCTTGATAATAGAGTTAAGGGGTGCTAAAGAATAAATTCTTAATTTTGTTGAGGGGATAATAAGTTTGGGGGTAACTTCAGTGAAAACTGTTATTCTGTCTCTGATTTACTTGTTGTTGTGTCTTGTGCATGAACGGCACTGCAAAGGGCATTGCTACATTAACCTGTGGAAAACGTGCAGGGCAGTGGAGACCTTGCCAGTTTTTTTTCTTCGAGGCACCCTTCTCTTCTGCTGCTTTCTAAGAAAATGGCCCTTGAGTAGCAATTTATTCTTAAGCTGATTTTTGTGTGATTTTTGTTTAGAGGCCCAAGCTTTAGCACCCTTCAGGTTGTAACGCTGTCTTGAAGACACACCTATTTAATGAAAGCCACTTTATGTGTACAGAATCTGTGTTTGTGACATGGATCTCTGCCATGTAAAGGAGATCTTGGAGAGAGCTCTGCAAAAGATTCCCATATCCACTAATCCCAGCCAGCAGAGGGAAACCCAACCATATGCATTAATTGAGTCTGTCACGTGCACCTTCTCCACATATGTAGATATATTGGCAGGTAAGGTACCCTGGGGCATCGCAGTGCTATCTCAAATGCAACCCAGGGGCTGCTTTTCCTAAAATCCCAACCCATTATTGCTGGAGCCCACATGGACTCCCTCATCTTTCCTTTTTTTAATTGGTTGGTTGGAAGCACTGTGGGAAGGATGCAATCATATCGCTGCTAAGGGTGTGTAAAAAGCCTGTTTGATGTGTGCTGGAACAAACCAGAAATGCTGTAAAAAGTGGTGTTGCCACAGACACCCTGGAAAGAATAATATGTTGCTCTTACAGAAGGCTCTACCTTCTGCTCTCCATTATCTAATAGTTTCAGTTGTCAAGAAGGCAGCAGGCTCAATAAGGAAACAAAACACCTTCCTGCTTTGAAGGAACTGTCCTTCTTCTTTACAACTGCCTCCGCCTGAGCTGGGCAGCCAGCCTCTATGCGAGAGGTCAGTGAGCTTCAGAGCTTCTGCAACCTCCTGGCTTTGTGCGCTTGTGTCGATAGGAGGCCAGCGTGCACCTTTCCTACAGCCCTTACCTCTGCCTGGGGGCAGCTTTAGAGGCTTAGCTTGTACCCAAACCAAATACAAATTTGTGACCAGAGGAAATTGTGGTTTTGTCTTAGATTTGCACATTTACCAGGTCTGTTGGTGCAGTTTACCATAAACCCCTCCAGTAAAAAACTCTCCAAGATCATAACTTTCTTTTTCCCAATAACCACAATTCTTATAAAAGAAATCTGAGGCTTCCCATTTTCAAAAACAGCAGCAAAGTTATTTTTTCTGATGAGCGTTGTCCCAGCACATTGGATGTTGTCACAGTCATGCTCCAGCCCTTCCTGGGCTTGTGGGCACGGCAGGCTGCTGGACAAGCCATTAGTGAGCGAGGTAACAACAGAGATGTGAGGTTCCCTGCTGGTCCTTGGTGGTCTGGCTGCTGGGAGGATGAGGATCAGGGGATTGCACTGCTTGCCTCAGACAGTGGTGGCAGGCAAAGGAAGAGAAAGAGACCCTTCTGCAGCCTAGGGTCTGGGGGCAGTGGTCTGTGGGCACCAGCTTCAGGTCCAAGCTCCCTCCATCTCTCCTTCCCTGCATGGGATGCCTGCATTAAATCTGGTCGCATGGATGGTGTCCACATTCCAGCTGCCAAGGGCATGAACTGAACACCCTTCATGGAGGAAGGAACATGGGGATCGACGCAGTTTATTTGGCTCCACCAAGACTGAGCAGGAGTTGGTTGCCATCATCCTGATATTGTGCAAAATATTACCCTGGAGGAGGAAGGGACCATGCAACACATTGCATGAGCTGAGCACAGAGGCATTGCCCGTTAAGCCAGGCATCTTCAAATGCAAAATCAAAACTGTGTCTGTGAGATGAGCACGAATTCTGGAGCCATTGCTGCCTTTAAAGCAAAATGCCCTGCACCATACTCAGAGCCCCTCCGCTCCCCCTGAGCTCTCTTCCCTTCCCCGCCCTCTCCACACAACTATTTAATTTTGCTCTGGCATGAAATAATAGAGTGCTGTGTGTATCTATTACAGATGTAAAGAGATTTAGACTGCCACAGGTTTCAGTAGCACATTCAAAGCCCTAACAAAGCTGGGTATAATAGACTCTCCCTGCCATTATCCATTCAGCAAGTGTAATAAATGACTCGGCCGCAGCCTGCCATATACCACCCGGCCCAGATAACAGCTGAAAGGAGAAAATTAAATTTTGCTTTTGTTGAAACATTATGATTTATGTATTTGTAATATAGGCTGCGGTGGGCAATTGAAAAAAAAAAATAAAAAAAGATTGCTGAATATACTTCAGGGTTACTGATTGTACCACAGGCCACTTAGAGTGCTAGAAATGCTGTTCTTCTCCCTGTGTTCCTTAATAATAATAAAATCATACAAATTCCCATTAGCCTTTTCGCTCATGTTGATTTTATTTATATATTTGTTTCTTAAATTTTTACTTCCAAGTCTTAAGCTTTGGCTATTTACTCTCAGCTTTGTGAAAAATAACAGAGTGATGGTTTATGGAGACAAGGCATGAAGTACCTAGGCATGTAAAAATTATGGATGTAGGTCAAAAAATCTATATATCATTTTTAGTATTTTTATAATAATTTTCTTTAAATGGGGTGATTCCCTCCCTTCCCCTCCACCTCTTCTCCACTGCTGTCTTTAGACTTGATGACAAGATATTCTGATATCCTCATCCTTGCAATATCTAGACCTATAAAAATAATTAACTTCTCCCACCTTAGAAATATAGAGACAGAAACAGGAGTGCTTCACCCTGTAATTTATAATATTGCAGCACCGTCCCTTAATGTTGTAATCAGGCCTGCAAAGTCTTATCATGTTGTAGAATATAATGAACTTACTTATTCATTTCAACATCACATTTCATCTTAGTTGTTCTCCGCATTACTTGCTCATCCCTCCCCTTTTCTGGAACACTGGCAGGAACACAGAATTCTTCTCCTTTTTTATTTTTCATTTGCTTTACCTCTGTTAGCTCTGGGATTGAGCTGAGTTAGTAGATCCATAAGGGAGGCTGTAGGCTTGTTTGCCTGGACTCCCTAGAAATTTAAACATTAGTAGATTTTACCATTTTTGTTGGTTTTAAAATTTATTAAACGTATCCACATGGCTTATGTAAAAATATTTGATCAGAGTGAAGCCAATTTGTTGAAAAAGGACTTGGCTGCACGAGAAGGGACAGCAGCAGGAACGGAGCCAGGGGATGCTCTGTGCTTCCCGTGTGGAGGTTTGCTGTGGGCACTTGTGCTGTCAGCATTTGTGTCTCAAATTTTGCCTCTTAAAGTAGGGTATGTCAGAAATTTGGAGGGATAGACGGATAGTTCCTGTCTTCCTTTTGGCTGGGTGGTAAGGAGTGAAGTTTTTAATCTCTTTTTTCTGACCCTCAAGTCAGACTGTGTTTAATGTGGGATTCATCTGGTAACGGCTTATCCAATAGTGATGATTTTGGTATTTTCTGAGGAAAATACTCCCTTCTGCACTTCACTAGAGATTTTTTTACAGTGTTTTCTCTTCCCCCAACGACTTTCTATTGACAGCCATGAATAATCAATTAGTCCCATGGCACTTCCTACTCTTGCCCAAAACGCATGCCTTAGGGTCCAAGAGCACTCCTCCATCGGATGTTCCTGCTGCAGCACTCCAGGAGAAATACTCCATAACACCACATACTCCACAATATCCTAGAAATTTTAGGTAGCCAGAAAAGGGCGGTCTAACTGCTCTCCAGCATTACCCTTTTCTATTCTGGCTATGTTCCGAGCAATTCAGCATCATCATTAAACAGCAGCTTTGGTTCCTTTGCAAGATGGGATGAGGGCCTGATCCCGACTCTTCTTGACCTCTTTGCTGTGTAGGAGCACCACAAGGACACGTTGTGAGCCACGGCCATAGGAACAATCTGTAGCCCTTCTGTAGCCTTTGCTGTCTGCGTTTTTTGCTCTTAGATGCTTCAGAGCCTGGTATAGATCTCTGACATTAGGTCTGGCGATTTTTTGAGCAGAGCATATCTAGAAAGGTCAAAACCCACCAGCAGAAATGTTTTGTGGATTCACTGCATTTGAATTTTTTTGAAATCCTGCTTGCGTGGATTTAGGCATTTAAATAACTCTTGTGACTATTAGAACCGTTGAACCCAGCCTGCTGTTAGTGTATATAGTCTGGAAATTCGGGTGCACAGAGAATGTTTTACAGCCAGCTCATCTCTTGATCAGGTATTCTGCTAATGCACACTGACAGATATTTTGTGAAGCAACATTCAGTCTATTTATTGACCCTCTGCCCTCAAATGCATACATACAGCAGAACTCTCCAGCTTATATTTAATGCTGAAACATTTGTAAGTACTGTATATCCTATGATCTATTGGACTAATGAAAAAGAAGGTTTATCACTGCAGTCCAGTGTAAATCTGCGGATAACCTTACTGTACAGTCAATTTATTCCTATAACAGGTTTATTCCTTTATCAGGTGTTTGAAGAAGGTTTCACCATAAGTACAGCAGAGACATAATTTGCTGTGGGGCAGATTTATTTGTTTCACAGGGTTATTATTTTAACAGTCTGATAATCACTATGAGTATGTTTCACCATTTGGTATTTCTGTGTGTATATGCAAAAGTGTGTTTATTCATTCCCTGAACAGGTTCATTTCCTTATCAGCTATTTATTTTAAAGAGTTTTATTACATATGCAGAGTGTGTAGGGTACTAGAGTGCAGTAATTTTATTAAGAGATTTATTTAGTGTCAGATATTCATTTAGCTGGGGTTCACTGTAACACAATCATGTGCTTTCACCTGGCCAATTTTCTTTGTATCTCGCTGTTTGCTATAAACAACACTTTCCCTGCACTGCAGCCTGCAATTACTTATTTTTCTTGTTATACTTTTTACCAGGAACTCCCTCATGCTCCAACCCCTTTCATTTATTTTATTCATCATCTTTTATTCTTTTCTGCTTCATTGTTAGGGGAAGAGGATCTTGTTTGCAGGCTCAGGTTTGAAGTTTTTTTAAAAAAACAAATAGGCTTAAAAATTCTACTAAAAGGAGGATGTTTCAGAAACTTCTCTTGAATGCCACTCAGGAACTGCCCGAGTCCCACCACATAGTGACTGGCTGGAGAAAAGCAGGAGAAACATGATCCCAAACCAAGACTCTGGTTTACTCAGAATCTGTTTGGCTTCAATGTTTTGCTATGATTTAATAATTTCTATGTTATGTGAATATTAATTTCAGAAAAGAGGAGGAAGGAAATTGCTAATAAACTGTAGGTCATGCCTGTCTTAATGCCATACAATGAAACATAGGGAAAGAAATCCAGCTGCTTCACTGAGTCTAAACCAAAGTCTTCTCTATAGCAACGTAGCTGTCTACTGAATGCTTGTTTTTCTGATTTCCAGAAGAATGGATCATGATGCTCAATTGGACTAAAAAATGCAAAAATGTTTTTGCCAGCAGCAGAGTCGATGAGATAATATTTAATATTGAGTTTTCTGAGATCAATGTTAGATCCTGTGTAATTAAAGAAATCGTGCAGTTATCTAGATTTAGAATTCTGAGTCTATATTTAATGTCCATTTGAGACAGGATCTTCTGAGCACTTCTGATGATCTATACAGCCATGTAGTGGTTAACAGTGATTCTTGGGCCCTTTCAACTTTTTCTTGATAGAAACTGAGAATTTTACTTAGAACTTAGCATCTGACATATTTCAGAACTTGGATCAAAGTTACATCTATTTTTAAAAGTTTAGCTGTAATGGTTGTATAAATATTTATATTGATTTTTAATTTCTCAGTACTTTTTAGGGTTTACTTTGCCACCTGACTTCTTTGCTCTTGTTATTTTCCCCTTTTACTAGCCATTTGGTCTGAATGTTATGTAGGCCAACTTTCCCCTGAATTGCCTGAAACTTTTCAAATAGAGAGCAAACTCTTAAACATAGCAATATTTCATTCTAATAGAGGAGCAATATAAGTCCAACTGTGTTATCGATACAAGATCAAAACTATTGATGAAGACACAAAAGTAAATCAGTGTTTGTCTATAAACAACACAGTCCATTTACCAGATGCAATTAATACAATTTAAACATTCAACCAGGTCATCACTTAATATTTGCTGCTCTTTTCTTTACAATCAGATGTCTAGTGGGAATGTCAGTTTAGTGGGAACCTGCTAAAATCCATTTGTAATGACAGTATTTATTTCCAAGATAGTTAGAGTAGGGAGTCAGTGGTAGACCCGATTAGAACAAAGAACTCAATTTTCACAGAAGTTTTAAGAAGACTTTCCTATTTTGTACTGAAAGAAATCACAGTTCTTCAAACATTTTTGTATTAGAGAACTATGTTAAAATACCAGATCTGGACTGCATAGGACTAAGTTTTGTTTTGTTTCACCTCTGGGATATTTGGAGAATTCATCCTGATGCGTGAAACCTTTTTCTTGATAATATCCTTGAAATCAATAGTTAATAGGCAAGCATTTTCACTCTGACAAAAATGCATTTTCAGAAGAAAGAATGTTTAATTGAAAATGTTCTTAACAGCTCTAGTCTGAATGAAACTACCCATCAGTTTACTCTTCACTGACTCATTAGTATGGTATTAAATTTATGACTACAGTGAAAAAAAATCAGCTATGGGTAATTGAACCCCTATTGTAAAGAACCGTGTTAAAATGTACTTAGTTATGCTCAAGGCTAATGTTATTTGTTAAACCTCCTAAGAGGGAATTAGCAGTTGAAGTTTTGTTTTCATAGTGTTAATTATTGCTCTTAATGCTACCATGCAACATCCTTGACTCACTGTGACTTTTCAGCAAGAGTCTATGTGACAAGTTTTCTCCTTATTTGGTAAATAAAATCACTAAGAAGGAACAGGGAAGGTAAAAAACGGGACAAGGAGGCAGGTATTCTGTTGGGTAATAGACCCTGAGTCAAGGTTTTCCCAGGAGGTGTTTGCTGGCTGCAAAGCAATTGTGATTTTTCTTGGGGCTGTGAAATACCCAGCCCAAAGACGGCGTGGATTCAGCTGCTGATGTTAGTCTGGAACTCGAGCTGTAGAGATTTGTGCTTTTTGTTCTAGGTTGTGTCAGTCAAGACAGAATCATAGAATCATTAGGTTGGTAAGGATCTATGAGATCATCAACCCCAACTGTACCTGTCTACTACTAAATCATGTCTCCAAGTACCTCATCTACCTGCCTTTTAAAAAAAGGGTGCACTCGATGCCTTCATCCAGGTCATTGATAAAGACATTGAACAGGGCTGGACCCAGCACTGAGCCCTGGGGAACCCCACTTGTCACTGGCCTCCAGCTGGAGGTAACTCCATTTCCCACCACTCTCTGGGCCCGGCCAGCCAACCAGTTTTCCACCCAGGAGAGTGTGTGCCTGTCCAGCCCAGAGGCTGACAGTTTCCAAAGCAGAATGCTGTGAGAAACTGTGTCAAAGGCTTTACTGAAGTCCAGGAAGACACATCCACAGCCTTTCCCTCATCCAGCAGCCAAATCACTTTGTCATAGAAGGCGATCAGGTTAGTTTGGCAAGACCTGCCTTTTGTGAACCCATGTTGACTGGGCCTGATCACCCGGTTCTCTTGCATGTGCTTCATGATCGCACTCAAGATCACCTGCTCCATGACTTTCCCTGGCACTGAGGTCAGACTGACAGGCCTGTAGTTTCCTGGGTCCTCCCTGCGACCCTTCTTGTAGATGGGCACAACATCAGCCTCCAGTCCAGTGGGACTTCCCCAGTCATCCAGGACTGTTGGAAGATGATGGAAAGGGGTTTGGCCAGCACATCCGCCAGCTCCTTCAATACCCTTGGGTGAATCCCGTCCGGCCCCATAGACTTGTGGGTGTCTAGTTAGGCTAACAAGGCTCTGACCACCTCCTCTTGGATCACGGGAGCCTCATTATGCTCCTCTATCTCCTGGGTTTGTACACAGAGGGAACAACTTTCTTTACAATTAAAGACTGAGGCAAAGAAGGCATTAAGTACCTCAGCCTTTTCCTCATCCCCTGTCACTGTTGTTCCTTCTGTGTCCAATAGGGACTATATGGTCTCCCTAGTCCTCCTTTTATTATTTCTATATTTATAGAAGGATTTTTTGTTATCTTTCACAGACTTTGCCAATCTGATTTCTAGTTGAGCCTTAGCCCTTCTGACTTTTTCTCTACACAATCTCACTTCCCTCCTGTAGTCCACCCAAGAGGCCTGTCCCCTCTTCCAGAGCCCATAAACATTTCTCTTCTTCTTGATATCACTCAAGACCTCTCTGTTCAACCAAGCTGGTTTTCTCCCCTGCCGGCTTTTTTTCCGGAACATGGGGATGGCTTTCTCCTGAGCTGCTAGGATTTCCTTTTTGAAGAGCTCCCAGCCCTCCTGGGCTCCCTTGCCCTTAAGTACTGTCTCCCATGAGACTTTGCCAACCAGCCTTCTGAAGAGTTCAAAGTCTGCCCTCTGGAAATTTAATGCTACTGTCCTGCTAACCACCCTCTTCACTTCACCTAGAACAGAAAACCCTATCATCTCATGATCACTTTGTCCTAGGCGTCCACCTACTGCCACATCCCCCACAAGGACTTGAGAAAAGCTCAAGACTTGAGAAAGCTCAAATCTCCATGGTCAAACCCTTATATTCCTGTTTTTGACCTTCTCATGAGAACTAAAGCAAAATCCACTAATATTGGCTGAGAATTATTCCTTTTATCCAAGCAAAAATGTGCTGATGTACAACTAACTGCTACAGCTGCCCGTTCGCTAAGTTAATGACACCAGAACACAACTACCTGCTTTGCATTGGCTCCATTTCAGGCAGAGACCAGAAAATACTGAAGTTAAGAGAGAAGAGGTCCAAATGCCAGCAAACCTCAAAGCTCAGTGCAATGTAAAAAGTGTGAGGCTGCATGTTTTACACTGCAAATATGTATTGCAGTGGTCCATTGGATCCATTATCAGAATACAAAGATATGTGTGTGTAAATGCATATGTGATTGAGGGAAATGACTGCTGGGATTTTATTTCTTCTAGTCCAAGTGATATTAGAGTGCAGATAAGAAAGACCTCTTTGGTAGCCTGAGCTATTTTATTAACAGTGCAAGATTGCACCAAACTGCACCTACTTCAAAATTGTTTTTGCAATACCAAGCAATGGTCCTTGCAAAACTTCCTGTGACAGATTATTCAGGTATATCTTCCCTGAGAATTTTGGGGAGAGATAAGCATTGAGATTAAGGCCATGCTTGTTTTCAGACCATGATATTTAGGTTTTATATTCATGTGAGCATGAGCAGTAAATGTTTTTTTTCTGAGAGATAGCCTCTGCTCTGTGGGGTTCTGGGTGCCTTCAGCTTTTTAATACTCAGAATCTACCCTTTGCACAAGTTTTGTATAACCTCGGGAAAACTCTACAGAAGTTTTGCTTCCATATCAACAGTGAAAACAACATATCTGTAGATTTTTAAAAGGAAACAAGAACATCTTGATTTCTGAGGTTCTCAAAATGTTTGAAGCTGAAAATAACCTTATGAAGAAATAAATTTATTATTATTATATTTGTACATATGGTATATGTATTAAATGTAAAATTAAATTTTATGCATACAGTCAGAGATCAGGGCCACTCAGGGAAACAGTCAGTCTGGCTCTGAGAGTCTGCTAAAATGATAATCTGTGCTTGCTACAAGCCTGAGAATGGCTCAGGGCAGAATCTTCTGTTGAATGAAAGAGTGTTTGATATTAAGTCTGTTTCAACAGCTGAATCAAACTAGAGCTTTGTAATTCCTCGTGATTTACAGTATCAGTTTAAAACTGAAATGTTATTTGATCAGATTTGAGGATGTTAACTTCCACTTTCTATAGCACTTTATCTGCATCTGACCATGTTCTACTGAATAACAATTCACCAAAGAACCTGTATCAACCTGAAGTCATTTAAAAAGAAGAATTATGCAAATGATCTCTCTTTATTTGGCTGTGCAGTGAGAGATCTTTCAAACCAAAGAATAAGATGTAATTTCAACACACTTAGAAGTGGTGCTTCTAGGGGAAAAGGAAATCTTTGAAGAAGCAATTTGTAGGCAGAGATATTCTGCTAGAATGTGTAAATTGATGATTATTTACTAGTGAGCCTGTGAAGGAGAAAGACACATGCCACCTTTTATGAACAGGTATCTGCTGCACGAGAAGCAGAAATCATGATTTTTTTCAGTGTTTATTTTCACTTTCATTGCTTGCCAAGGCTGTAATGCTGATCTCTCCATTTAAATTGCAAAACTAGAAGAAATCATCTGAAGTGGCAGCCTCCAGCTCTGGAATGGCATTGCTCTGTAGTACAGATTATATTTTTGAATTTTTCCCCGTATTAGGAGCTATTGCCAGAAAAACTTACTGTTTGCACTGAAGGCAGGAAGGAGCTTATAAGGTCTGAAAGAAAAATTAGTTGTTTTCACCTCTTTATGTGAAGGAGCTCAGCTGAGCTGCAGTCCATGTTCCACTTTGCAGTCATTTTCCCCTTTACTCATCTTCCCCTGCCCTCTTGAGTCTTCTATCTGCCTTTGCCTCTCTCCTGTGGAAGAACAGGGGACCTCCAATCTCCACAAGTGAAAGTAGGCATTGAACCCATCTCTTGCCTTGTGAGCCCATTTCCCGTAGCTCTGGATGAGGTGGGAGGTTAGACATCTGTGCTCTTTTACTGGGAAAACAGCAGCTGCAAACCTACACACATATATATATATATATAAAGTTATAACCTTATTATAAAGTGGAGGAAGAAGCAGTTAAATGAAAACACATCCTTGAAAATGTAGAGCTGAAATCACTTGTTCACAGGTCTTCCAAGAGCTCTCCTTCTGGAAGCTAGATTTTAGGAGAAGACTGGCAGTGCATCAGGCTCTAAGCTTGAGAATGAAATGGCCGTGGAATCACAGTGGCTATAGAAAGATAACTCATAAATATCAGTAAGCTGCCAGTGGCAAAGTCTTGGCCCTTCCTGCTGAGATCTTGTTTATGGCAACAAAAAATGGTGCTTTTGCATCCACAGGTATGGCATCCTTAGGATGCGCAAGAGTGAAGGTCAGTTAAGTGGTACGGGAGAGCTCCCCATAAAGAGAAAAGTTTACTCTGAAAATTAGTTAAGATTTTTAGGACAGGGAATGAAAACTCTCCCTTATCCCTTATGCCCCCTGCCAGCTTGGCATGTAATTGCATGCTGAGAGTTCAAGCATTCACGTGCATCAACTGCACCGTGGAAGCCAACCTCATTTTAGACCTATAACACCAAACCCTCTGTCCAGACAGCATTAAGGCACAAGAGCTCTGATGTCCTTTACAATAGACAGTATAAATATGACAAGAAGCCTTTGAAATCTTTTCTATTTCTATCCTGTGAGGAGAAGAGCATGTTGCAAGAAGCATCGAGTCAGCATACTTCAACAGTTCTTGATATATTTTTTCTTTAAGGTCTTATTAGACTTCTTATGGATTTGTTCTGAAAATCTAAGTAAAACAAAAGATTTAAATTATCACCAGTGCAAGAGACACTTTCTGCTGTTTTATCTATGAGAAAAACGCTTTCTTCATGTCAGTCCACTGATGTACGCATTGCTGTAGATACTCCACTGTTTAAAGAATTACTGTTTGGGTAGGTTCAAAGAGAGAGGGTTTTTTCCTGCCTGGAACAAAGCTCTTCCTTAGCAAGATAAGTAAAAAGTGTTTAATAGTGCCTCTCTCTTTCCCTCTCAAGATTTCTCTTTCTCCTTTTTCCTTTATCTCTGTCTACTCATATGTATTTTAAAGGGGACCTGATATGCTGGTGTCATACATTCGCATCAGTTTAACAAATGATACTGCTTCCATGTAATTAATGCAAAGGCACTGATACCACTAGGTCAGATGGACCGAGCGCTATCTGAGTTACTGCAAATATACCCAGCACAAACTCTCTCTTTTAGAAAGCAGAGGAGGGATATGAACCATCTCCATGCTTTTGTCCCATAGGGACCTGACTTCATGGGCTGTGCCAGAAGAATCAACCAAAGGAGGGGAAGGGATTAAGGGTTTTCTCCTGGGCTGAGTGTACCAGACTGGGAGGAGGATGTATACACTAGCCCTAAAGTGTCTGGCACTGGCTTGATCATGAGCTCAGAGAAAAGCTCCACAGGACACGGATGTAATGTTGCTGAGCTGCTACTTCAATATGTGTTATTAATTCAGCATACCTGAAACAGTACTTAACCACAAATTGCCATGCCTCTCTCTACAACACTGCCTTGTAAAAGCAAAGAATGTTTCACGGTACAGCCTGGGAAAAGGATGGGGGCATGCAATTGCTTCTCCCTTCAGGAGAATGTGAATCTCATCCTAGTACACATGGTTTCAGTACTGCACCTGTGATACTTCCCTGGATACATTGCTTGTTTTTCCTTTCCCTGCTTTTTACACATCACCTTTCCCTGCTGTACCTGTCTGCACTAGGCTCTTTGCTTCACAGGGAAGGGACTTGGCCTTTAGCCTCACATCTTCAAATATGTAGCATCGTAAAAGCCGATTTCTTGCCTTTCTTTATTGTGGTTTCAGCTGAATCAGTCACCATTATCTCCAGTGCAAGACTGAGTCTTGCTGGCTTTCTGGACCAAGTCTGCAGCCTTGTGAACTAACGCTGCATTTGCCATCTTCCCTTCCCTCGCCACTAACTTTGATTTAAATGATAGTAGGTGTGCCACTTGAGGTCACCCTGCAATTTCATATTTGAATTCCCTCTTGGGTAAATTCAGTATAGTCCTAGAATCACGTAACTTTTCATTTTATTTATTTACCAAAACCTATAGTTCCTTGTGTTACGGACACCAGTGAAAAAAAATTAATTTAATCCCTGTTCTCTGGACTTCTGTGAATGTTTCTTTTCCATCTCACTCCCATACTGGCCCCACTATCTCCCCAGCAGATTTTCTCCTTTTGACACCAAACAGAAGTTATTGCTATTAATGCTAATGCCTTTAAGAAAGTGCTTTTCAAAACAGTTTTTCACTTGTCTAAATACAGTTCTACTTTATCCTGCCAATTTTCACTATTTGCCTTACAGAAGATTAATTTTACTTTCTAAAGAATATCTTGTTATTTTTAATGATTTCTCTTCCTCTGATCTTTAACCATCCTGGCTTATTTTTGGTACTTTTAAAGTCTTTCTGCTTGACTTGAATATTTACATGAGCCTCCAGAAGTGTCTTTAAATATTTAGTATACTACCAAGATTTTGCTTTCAGGTATTACAGTAAAAAGTTCTCTGTACATTGATTGATTTATATATTCTCTGGCAGACCTCTTGCTTTCTGGCTAACACAGGCTGACCAAATCAATCTTAATATGATCAGATCATTCAAGAAAACCTATGTCTGTGCAGGAGGTGCAGTAAAGTTAATCTTTTCTTCCAGTGAGCTAATCTTTAGTAGTACTTGTGTACATTTGAAGCCATATTTGACCCATCAGATGGGACCAAACCTCTATGTGACTCTCCTAAGAATGGGCAAGTGACTACAAGAGCATGTGTCAATTTAATCCTTTCTTCAGCTAATTGTGACACCAGATTGAGGGTTCTGCTCACAAAATGTACTAAAATCCAGAAGTAGTTTCAAACTGACCTCTCTGAGCTTTTCGATGAGGAGAAGAATGGATTTTGTGGAGTGACTTGCAAGCTCATTGGCATTGAGACATAACTGGATTGGACCATATCTGCAAACACCTGGAAGAACTTAGGCAAATCCATGTGAAAATGTGTTTTCCCTCAGGTGGACATTATGACACCTGCTCATGGGGTTCTTGTGAGTCTCCGTTACACATTTGATTCACTATCACTTTTAGATACCCAAAAATTCTCTAGCCAACAAAAGAAATCACATTATTTTGCAATGCTTATTTCAATAAAGGTAAGAAAAAACATGGGAAAATTCTGCCTAATGAGTTAACATTAAAGTGTCATGAGCCTGAGATGATTTCAAGTGTGCATAATCTCAAGACATTTAGATGCAAATATGTGATATATCTTCAGATATTTATAAATAGAGGTATTTTAACAAAATTGTGTAATATAAATTTTGTATAATTTTGGAAGTTAAAATGTTTAGTATTTTCCCCTCAAATTTTACTAATGATTGGAAGGGATGTTATATAATTTTATTTTAATGCAACTTTCAGTTCTGTCCTTAAGTTCGTTTTTTATAGGAATGATTGGACTCGATGATCCTGTGGGTCTTTTCTAACCTACTCATTCTGTGATTCTGTGAAGTCCTGTATCTGCAATGACTAGTTAATTTAAAGTCTTAACCTTCACATGAAGTGTAATATTGTCCCTGGTCTCCTTTGGTTAGTTTTTAATATTTTCCATTTTTTTTCCTATGGGCTGCAATTTAATTTTATGTTGTTCTTTTTACAAGGTTTTATGATGATTGATTTTTTTTTTCCTTTTATTCTGGGGGCAAATTTCTTTTCTTTGATCAGCAGTGCAAATTATTAATAGCAGAGCAGAGCTCCATTGCAGGTTTCACAGTCCACATGGACCCTTGCTACTGGGTTTTCTCTTGAAACGAATGCAGGAGATAGTCAGGGCTGCACTCTCTGCCTACTGGCAAACAGCTGAACTCATCAGCTTTTAAGAACGCAGTGATATTTATTCATACAGGATTGAGCCACAGATCACACCTGAGTATACCTGTCAGAGAAGGATTTCTGCTTTGTTTTCTGGGGGTTTTGTTTTGTTTTGTTTGTTTGCTTATTTGTTTGCTTGTTTTTTCCCACCCTCTTCAGTTCCATTTGGATTCCTGGTTTGTCTCTCCTTTTCAATTTATTTTGATGTCTATTTGTGTCTCCTTCTTCTTAGCAATGATATCACCTCAGTAAAGTTCCCCTCAGCTCAAAGTGAGAAACTTGCTTCTGTACACCATCTTCATAGATTCATAGAATGGTTTGAGTTGGAAGGGACTTTAAAGATCATCTAATTCCAACCCCCCTGCCATAAGCAGGGACACCTCCCACTAGACCAGGCTGCCCAAGGCACCACCCAGCCTGGCCTTGAATACCTCCAGGGATGGGACATACACAAGTACCCTGGGCAACCTGTTCCAGTGCCTCACCATCCTTATCGTGAAGAATTTTCTCCTTCTGTCTAGTCTAAATCTGCCCCTCTCCAATTTATAGCTATTCCCTCTCATCCTATAATGACATGCCTTTATAAAAAGCCCCTCCCCAGCTTTCTTGTAGCCTCCTTCAGATACTGGAAGGTCACTATAAAGTCTCCTCAGAGTCTTCTCTTCTCCAGGCTGAACAACCCCAACTGTCTCAGCCTGTCCTCTTATGGGATGTGCTCCAGCCTTCTGATCATCTTTGTAGCCCTCCTCTGGACCTGTTCCAACAGCTCCATTTCCTTCTTATGTTAAGGATTCCAGAACTGGACACAGTACTCCAGATGAGGCCTCACAAGAGAGGAACAAAGGGGCAGAATCACTTCCCTCAACCTGCTGGCCACGCTTCTTTTGATGCAGCCCAGGATACTGCTGGCCTTCTGGGCTGCGAGTGCACATTGCAAGCTCATGTCAAGTTTCTCATCAATCAGCGCCCCCAAGTCCTTCTCTGCAGGGCTTTTCTCAACCACATTATCCCCCATCCTACACTGAAACCAAGGTTTACTTCAACCCTGGTCTAGGACCTTGCACTTGGCCTTGTTGAACCTCACGGTATTCACACAGCCCCACTTCTCCAGTTTGTCCAGGTCTCTCTGGATGACATCCAATCTTTCTGGTGTGGCAACTGCACCACTCAGCTTGGTGTCATCTTCAAACTTGCTGAGGGTGCACTTGATCTCACTGTCTATATCATTGATGAAGGTATTAAGCAGCACCTGTCCCAGTATGGACCCCTGAAGGACACTTGCCACAGATCTCCATCTGGACATCAAGCCATTGACCACCACTCTCTGAAAAGGACCATCCAACCAAATTCTTGTCCGCAGAACAGTCCACATATCAAATCCGTATCTCTCCAATTTAGAGAGGAGGATGTTGTGGGGGACCATGTCAAAGGCTTTACAGAAGTCCAGGTAGATCACATCTGTTGGTTTTCCCGTGTCCACTGATGTGGTTACCCCATCATAGAAGGCCACTAGGTTGGTCATACAGGACTTGCCCCTGGTGAAGCCGTGCTGGCTGCCTCTAATCACCTCCCTGTCCTCCATGTGCTTTAGCATAGATTGTAGAAGGACCTGTTCCATGATCTTCCTAGGTACAGAAGTGAGACTGACAGGTCAGTAGTTCCCAGGGTCATCTTTTCCACCCTTTTTAAAAATAGGGACAATGTTACCTTTCTTCCAGTCACCAGGGACGACTTCTAACTGTCATGACTTTTCAAATATCATGGACAGTTGTTGATTGCATCGGGAGGCACAATGATCATTATAAAGTAGTCAGTTGTTTACACAATACTTGAGATCTAAGACTATAAAGTCCTTTTGCTTATGGACTTCAAGACTGATTCAGCAGTAAAGTGGCTATCAGTTGTGAAACTGAACTTCAGATTTAAGGGTAGTAACTCAGGCCTTGAAAACATAATGGAAATAAATTTTCAGTAATTTCCATCCTTGCTGCCATTGTTTCAGCAATGGAGCATGAGTCTCATGAGGAGCAGCTGAGGGAGCAGGGGCTGTTTACTCTGGAGAAGAGGGATCTGAGGGGAGATTTGATTGCTCTCTACACCTTCCTGAAAGGAGGTTGTAGTGAGGTGGGTGTCGGTCTCTTCTCCCAAGTGTCTATGCATAGGACAAGAGGAAATGGCATCAAGTTGTGCCAGGGGAGGTTTAAGTTGGATATTAGGAAAAATTTCTTTACTGAAAGAGTGGTGAAGGATTGGAACAGGCTGCCCAGAGAAGTGGTAGAGTCACCATCTCTGGAAGTGTTAAAAAAAATGTGTAGATGTGGCATTTCGGGACATGGTTTAGTAGGTATGATGGTGTTGGGCTTGGCAATCTTAGAGGTCCTTTCCAACATTTACAACAACTAGGTCAAATCCTATGATTTGACCCAGCCAAGAGGGAATCCAGAAAAATTGCTGTATTATGGAAATTTAACATTCAGGTTTAATTAGAATACTATAATAGAGGTCGTAAACAAATGAAGCAATGTGAAAGTGTATTTCATAGGCATGGCGGTGATTTCAGAAAATGCTAGAAGCAGTTTTCTGGAGTGGTGTAAATTTGATTGAACTACTCCACATGAGTTTAATTGGATTTGCAGTTTGGGCTAAAGCTTGCTGGTTTCTCACTCCCATCTTCTGAGGATCTCTTATTATTCTTAGCTGGGATGTGTAAAAAATGTCTGCATATATATATAGTACTCACAAGATAACATCTTTATGCTTCTATTTTTTTTTATATATTAGATGTTTTATTGAGTGACTAGCATTTGTTTTATCTTACAGATATGAAATTGCACATCTATAACTTGTTATTGTATTGAATAGATTAGATACTAAACAGGTATTGTAAATGAAGTGGGTTTTGATTATAACTGTGTAAATGAATTGTGTATCAAGAAAGAGAACCACAGAATATTTCTCAAAAAGAAAGTCTGTGTATCTTATAAACACAGGATTTTTTAATTGTAGTTTAAATAACTAACCTAAATATGACTTACATATAGTAATTTTCCATTAAACTAACTGAATATGAAGAACACCAGAACAAATTTTTAATATTGCTCAAATTCAGGGTATTTCCTTAAGTCTTGCTGACACTGAGATACTTATTTGTGTAAATCTTTAGTGTGCTTCTGGATGCTGCCACATGGCCAAGGTCTGAACTGCAGAAATGGAAGAATTAAAACTCATGAGATGCACATTGAGATGTTACAGTTAAATTCTCTAATGGGACCAATAATGGTCTCATTTGTTTTAGCACTAGCTGAAAGTCTTTGATCAAAGTACTTATGAATTATGTTGAGCAGATTTTGTTCACTCCTGAAATGGAATGTGAAGAACAGAATGTTTGGAAGTGAGGGATCACATAGAGATCTGATAAAGATTGATCCCCATCTAATTTTCCCAGTTTTCTTGCCTAGGGTTTATGAAGCTTTATCGGGGCACGGTCTGTTGCTTAGAAGAGGTAGATGGTTATGGCATGACACTCAGCTTTACCCTTGAGATGCATATGTGTGCACGTACATATTTAAACTTAGTTTAATAAGGGTAAATAATTTTTATTGCATAATGAAATAAATACTTGTGGAAACCTTAAAATATTTATTAACAGTATTCTGTTTAAACATCTGTATTTAACACTGAATAAAAGAGAAACAAGGTGAGGATGACCATTACTTTTGCCAAGCAGGAACGCAAATGAGATGAAGATCAGAAATACCGACACGCTGTATTTTTTTCTGTTGAAATCTGCTCAGTAATCTGATAGTTAAATTTAATAGATTAAACCAATTTACTTTATTTTGGGTCCAGAATTTCTGCTAGTTCTTTTCTGGAGTATTGCTGATGCTGAGCCAAAGTTCTCTCAACTTTTACTTACTTCATATTTAAATTGAGAAATATGCAAAGAGTTTTATGTAGCTCCTGGAAAGTCATAAGCCAAAAAAATGCCTTTAATTTGTGAGAGATATTTTGAACATGGAGAGTGTGAGTGGCCGCGCTTGAGTGGCTGCACAAGGGCAGGGAGGCTTGCAAGGTAGGAGCCTTTCCCTGTATGCTGCAAAGAGAAGAGCAGAGGGAAGAAGGAAGGGGTTTGAGTGCCCTTGGCAGCTTTCAGACCGAGAATTATCTTACTTTTTTATTCCTCCATCTTTGTTTCATGGAAAACTGCAGGAATAGTAGCAAGCTTGCTCTCTCTCCATGATCTCAGGAATGAGGGCAAAATCTCTGTATATGTAATTTTTTGGATATATCTCTTGTTTCTAGTTTCAGACTAGAAATGAATGCTTATCCTTTCTGACTGAGTAAGGAGTAAGTCACATCACCTCTTCAAGTTATACATGTCTGCATGTTGCCATTCATCCTTCAGCACATGTGAAGACCTACTTGCCTGTGTGGATAAGCATTAGGATACTTGGTGCTTCCCTGTTTGTCTCAAGTGCAGGGTAAGTATAACTGTAGTGGAGAATTCTCATCCTTTCCTAAATTATCATCAGAATAATTCATGTTGTTGCCTTCCCAGTCATTCTTCCTCCTGTAAGCAAGCTGTGATTAAGCAGAAAAGGGTCGTGCACTTTAAGCTACACTACGGAGATATGCAGCAGCAGGCTATAGCAATTAGAGAAAACATTTGGCTTGTGGACCACTCATCAACTACCCTCAGGATTGAGAGAACCTGGGCATCATCTGTGTGCTGGATGAGTTGTCCTCATGGGCCATCTGCTGAACATGTCTGCAGAACTTTAGATTTTATTCTCCTTATTGTGTCCCACAGAAGCCAAGGTGAGCACTAGGCTTTGTACTAAATGGTGCACATCGTCATGCCCTCCAGACTTGGCCCAGTGAAGGTTTCAAAGCTTGGATTAATCAAGTCAAACCCAAAACCTGGTGTGACACAACAGAGCCCTTTGTTTCCATTGTGTCTTTCAGGTCAATTGGAAGTCTGGACAAGAAGGCAGTAGGAGGTTGTAGGGCATCTTGGATGCAGGGAACAGAAGAAGTGAGGGACTGCTAAATAAACCAGACAACTATTGTCACTGAAACAGGTAGTATTTCAGTTTCCCCACTGACTGTTTTAAAAAGATTAAGCCTCTTCATTTACAGTCTAGGACAGTTTGATTCACTGAACCTTTTTGCTAGTGTATATTCATGCACGCACTTGAGTGTGATGCATTTGAATTACGATGCTTGAAAGAAGTTTGTTTGGTCTGTATTGTAATTATATTTTATACTAGTATTTACAGATGCTCACCTCTGATGCATCACAGCAGATCGCCATGCAAAGTACCAGCACCAATACATTTTGCTGCTCGGTTACTAAAAAAAGAATGCAGTAAGCTTATCTTACAGAAACTACAAGCAGGTGCTTGCAAGCCCCTGTTTTCTCTTTTACATGGGTTAATGTTTCTGTTGTTAAGCTAATTGTCTCATTTATTCTTTGCTAAGTCTTTCTAAGTAAGCAGGGACAATTGCACACAATTTAGAGCATTAGGACACTATAAAGAAAATGTCCTTTAGGTTAAAAAGGTTAGGACGTTAGTATCAATGTTTTTATTCAATTAATAAAACACAAGATGGGCAGTTATTTTGTAATAATAGCAAGCTCAGGGAATATGGCGAGTTGTTAGGCTCTTTTTTGCATACTAAGTACAAGTTCAGGTAATGGTGTACCAGGGATGGAATTCCTGCACTTTATACCAATTACAGCAAATATTTAAAAAAAATAATAGCAATGGTGGAACATGCTCCCTAGCTTTATAGTTCCTGAGTTTTCCACATGGTAAACCATAGACACACACATGTGCCAACATACATGTATTTAAGTGTGTGTACACGTGTGTAAGTATAAATGCATGTAGATACATATATGTATGTAGTTATAAAGGAAGGCTTGCATTGATTCATCTCTGGTTTGTATTAAAAGTGAAAAGACCCATGATATACTAATGAATGCTTTCATTAATGTGTAAAAGCAAAATTTTGATACCTCTATTAGCACAGTATCTTTGTCAAAACGTATAACGGCATTCATAGAATTAAATGCTCTCGGGCATAACAATCTAAAAGTCTCAAGAAGTTGATTCTGTCACATGGTAAATATGCTGGCTCCAAATGAGTAACATGTTTGAGCCAATGCTGGACCTCAAGGCTCACAGGACCACTTGTATCCTCCCAGGTCAGTGCTTTGATGAAGTGGGAACAAGGGGGTCAGCATGTTGCAGAGCTGATCTTTCAGTGACATAGAACCGAATAGAAAATAGGACTGAATGCAGAAGAGATCTTGGGAGGTAGATACTGAGGTAGTAGAACAGATTAGGTATGAATACACTTAATTTGCAGTGCATCTATGTACTGAGGTGCATGTGTCTCTGTTGGGTTAGTCCAATGTATATCAAGCCTAGTGCCTCCAAACCTTCGCTATAGGTCTAAGACCACTCTTCATGACCAACTCTCCATGGCCAACTCTCTGCTACCAACTCTTCATGACCAACTCTCTGTGGGTCACCTCTACATGGCTGACTCTCTGTGGGGACAACCCTATGCGGCGTCAGGGATTGTGGGTGTCCTGGGGCTAAGGAGAAAGCTGGAGCTGCAAAACACACAGCACCATTTCTTGGGGCAGGACTTTGCCTAATGACAGCTAGAAGGAGAGCAGACTTTCTGTCACTAGCTCTGTCTGCGCGTAGCACATCCCTTTTTCCTTTATCATTTAACTCTGTTCTTCTGTCTTCCTTTTTAGACAGGGCCTGCGATTCAGGGATAGCAAGTCATTTGGTTTAGGGCTTAACATGAAGACTTTTATATAGCATAGGTTACTGAAGCATTTATCTTTTAAGAAACAGCATCCATATATAGAATTCCAGTGAATATGTTTTGCAAACAGCTCTGAGAAATAAATAGGTCACTCTTGGGGCTTTCCAACCTTAATACTGTCTTTTCTTGACTGTCTCACTTATATGAGCTATTCTGCTGTACCATCGTATATCTCTTGGTTTGAAGTTTGTGGAGATATATTTTTCATGCCTCTGCACTGCATCAAGAATATTTTTTTAACAGAATTGATTAAATTGAACAAGAACTACAAGATACTTGAAAATATAGCATTCTCATAATCTGGGACATTCTTTGAAGGCTTTACAGGATATAAAGACATCAGGAAACAAATTCTGCTAGGTGACAAAATATTATTTTATTCACTATCAAGGACAATGATAGAACAGTAATCTTGGACAGATTTCATATGCTTTGAAGAGCAAAGACTGTTATCAGTAGGAATTCAAGATAAAGTTTACCGTAGAAAAGTCCTACTGAAAAATTTAGCAACATCAGCACTTCCTATGCCAGAATACATAAAATTAAGTGGTAAAGCAGGCTGCAGGCCAACTATTAAAGGACAGTGAAAAATATCAGCTCCTGTTCACACCCTAAAAATAAGAGCCTTCATTTGGTTTATTTTAGAAAAGGTAGATCTCTTTTCCATACAGATGAGATAAAAAGGAAAGCTGTATTTCATAAATCTCTTGACCTTATATCTACAAAGTTTAGCCAAGGGACCGAGTCAATCTTTGAAAAAATACTAGACTTTCTTTAAACCACTACCAAAAAAAAAATAAAAAAAATCAAGCATCCTTTAGATCAAAATTCTCCACAGTAGATTACCTCCAGGTGATAAATGGAATACTAGAGAAGATGAATGAATGGCATGAACCCCTATATATACTATTCACTAACTGCAGGAAAGATCTTAATTCAGCTGAAAGGAACTCTGTCTTGGAGCCTCGTTGAACTAAAGAAGAAAAGCATGGATGATTGCATTCAGCATCTGAACAACTTCAGCATAATTGAATCAACTACGTTTTATTTAACTCTGGAAAAGTTCAAAAGAAAAAGTTAGGGGTGCAAGGAAAAGATCCCTCTTTTGAACCCTCGATGGTTAGATCAGAGGGGGAAAAGGACTCTATTTTAATGGAGAGGATGAGGAGGAGGGGATTATTGAAAGAAATTATGGGGAATAGACAGTGAAGGAGAATCGGCAGAGGAGTGGATGTTGCAATTGGCACAATCAGAAAACCAGTCAAATAAAAAACTGACTACAAGAGGCTGACTACAAGAAATATGTATCAGAAACGAAAACTGCTTTGACTACAGACCTGAGCAGACACTCTCAACCAGAGCAGGAGAATACTTTAAGTACAGAATGTTGGTATCTTTGGTGACTCATTAAGAAAAAAAAAATCATGCTGTATCAGGCACTGTTCTCCCATTGAATTGAATAGTCATTTCACTCAAGAGTTTTACCAGGTCATGATTATCAGGCACAGAATTACCTTCTTTATAGAGCAATTGGCACAGGCATGGTGGAAATGTGAGAACTGGAGCCAAAACTGTTAAGTATGAGTTCAGTTTTCAGGCACTGGGGCTTCCTTTGGCCAGGACCCTCTGCAATGCCTTGGTTCCTCCCTGCCATCCCAGCTCCTCTTCTCCCCAGCAGCTGGAGTGAAGATCAGGTGTACAGACCTCTTTCCAGACCTGTGGAAATCCATGATCTGGACGGGTTTATCCTGGCAATTCATCACAAAAGGTAAAGAGGAGGTTTAGAGGCATCTTTACCCCCTCAGATTGTTTGTCCATTGAGCTGTTCTTGCAGCTTTCTTGGATGCAAGAGCAGTGTAGGTGCCGCAGAGAACTGAGGAGTGTGCATGCACCACGTTTTTATAATCATATTTCTAGTGATAAAGGCTAAGCATTTAGCAGTTACTAGCTAGCCCAGTTATGCTACAACTAGTAGATAATATCTGTGTCTCCTGAATTTCCTTTCTGCTATTAGAATACATTCTTTCAAATAGCAAACTGCCTATCACTTACTAATCTGGCCATTGTGTAACTAATACAATAAATATGTCTCCTGTAAAGTGCAGTGAAGTAATGAGCAATTTAATGAGTTAAGCAAAGAAAGATAGAAAGTGAAAATAAGAAACCATGGAAACTAGCTCACTAATCCTAGCAGAGTGCCAGCAGACTAATGAAGACAGACGGAGAGTGAAAATGAGAATAAAAAGGAGAAACAGCTCACTAAAGGCGGAGATACATTATATCTGCATCTTTAAAAGATTTCTGTGTTTGTTCTTTGCCCTAAGCCAACATTTCCATTTTTCACAATAGCCCAAGAATGGTTTTCTGTCAAGAACGGGAAGTCAAAAAGGTTGTTTGCAACTGGATCTTTTTACTGGCCTTTGTTTTCCTGGTCTCCTAGCCCAAATTGCACAGTTCATTGGAAATTTCAAGTAGAGGGTACCATTTGGAGATGTTAATTAGCTAACCCTTCATTCTTTCCTCCCTTTCTTCCCCTAGATTAAGTAGTGATGAGTCAGCATCACAACTCCATGTCCTGTACTCTCTGAGCTGTGATGAAAAGTCCGTTTCCTTTCCCAGTTTGGTTACAAAATCAAGATCAGGGAAGGCTGGTTGTCTACTACAATGCAAAGGCACCATTTGACAAACTGGGGTCTAAATCTGACCTAAGATCTCTTCTATAACTAATGGAGAGTTATAGGAACTCCTAAAAGGCTTTTTGTATGATTAAATTAATTGTTCTTTAAACTGCCTTGCTCTCTATGAAAAGGTAAGTGGTGTGGATTTGGTACCTAAAAGCTAGGATAGATGAGTCTTGACTTCAAGTATCAGGGATAACCATGGAGGGAGGGTGGAAGAATTCTCACTTCAGTCCCAGAAGTCTAGATTGGTTTTGGGATGCAGCCTTCCCCATGTGCATTGCTGTGGCACTTGGGCAGCCTGTGCTGTCCTCATCTGGCGGCACCCTTGTAGTTGGTGACAGAGCAGAGTCACAGACTGCTGCAGGGTCAAGCTTTGAGTTACTGGGTAGCTTCCATAGACATTATTCTGAGATTACTCTGGCGGTTAAAACAGAACTAGAGCAAAACCTGTGACATAAAATGCCTCTTGCTAGCCAGAGGCAAGTTGGAATGTATTTTCCACTGGGTGATGGGTTTTAATCTCATCTCAATAAGCATAACTTCTAAGATTGAGGACTAGGGAAAAGTATAGGTTTGACATGCTTTCTTGTTAGTGTGTTAGAAAGTTGTTCATCATTTTGTGGTTTTATTTTGAATTTCAGTATGAAGATCTTACACGTTTCTCTTCCTGCCCTGCAAAATTTAGGAAGACAATCAAACCCCCTCCATTCCTTGTCATGCTTGACTACCTGAAATCACATATTTTAAAAACTTTTCATGTAAGTTTTAGCTATTTAAAAATCTGACCAAGAATGTTGGATTCATCCTGTAATTCCTGCTGCAAGGAGAAATTTTCAGTGGGCACTGATGATGTATAAGAGCTCAAGTAATGGCATATTCATTATGGAATTCCAGCTACTTTTTTTCCATATGGGAAGAGCAATGTATCCAAAAGCAAAATTTAAGAAAATGCTGTACAGCAATATAAACTAGTTGTGAACCCCTGTTGAATCAGGACACTGACTTCTAATCTGATTTTTTTCTGCAGTATATAGAGCTAGAGAAAATTATCTAAGGGAAAAAATCCCTTACTTGAAAAATGTGATATTTAGCAAAAGTATTCGTGAAATATCCTCTTAAAATACCCTTGACAAGTCAAATTTCCTGGATTTTTCATTTTGTCCTTTCCTTCTCTGTTACAGGCAAAGCGGGAATGAAAGAAGATAAATAGAAAATTAAATAATCAAACTACTTAAGTCAATCAATTTTACTCAATCACTGTATGGAACAATACTGATTTTTAAATACTAAAAATATGTCATTAAAAATGTATTCTGAATTGATTTTAACTAGGAATATAGAGTGGCTGCTGTTGAAAACAGTCACATTAACTGTTTTGCTGCTCGTTTTGTCTGACAATGTTTAGCATTACTGCATATCCAAAACCACAACACTCAACATCTGCCTGATGCTGCTGCTTAATCCTGCTTCAGGGAGAAAAACGGTTTTCTAAAAAGATATTTTAAACCCCAAACTGAGTTTTAGTGTGTACTCATTCTTCTAGGCTAGAAGTCTTGTTTCCTCTTCTGGTATAAAACATAAAATATGTAGAAGAGACAACCTCTATATGTGCTGAAATAAACTTTAAGCTAAAGTCCAGATCCCCATAGCTGTGGTCTCCACTGGGTTCGCTGTGACCAGATCATAATCCAACATGCACTGTGCACCCAAATTTATCTGGTGCTGGAATTGTACTGTCCTTGTTTGACTTCTATTAAGGACTGTAACTCCACAACCCCAGTGTTTCACAACATAGCTTTTGCCTTTAATAATACTTTGGAGCAAACAGGACACATGCCTGTTTTCAAGACGTTCAGGCACATCTTGAGAACGTGTCGGGTAAATGAGGCTGTTTATGAGAGATCTGTTATAGCCAGTTCAATAGTATGTAATTTAAGACTATGTTTTAAACTAAGTGTGGGGACTCTCATGTAGTGGGTTAATACATACATGACCTTTAGCACGTCCTGACCTTCCTCAGCCTGAGATAATGTTCCATAACAAATTTATTGTGTCGGGGAGATGATTTGTCAGCCAGCAGAAGTAACTGGTAAGAACAAAAGGGAGTAGGGACTGAGAGGAGTCTGCCAGCTGGGAATGCTGTTTTATTTATTTTCTGTATCTAGATTGTAATTTTTTATGTGTAATGTCTGAATTCCCACTTATCCTGCGACTGAATGCTAATAGGTACTTCTTGCTTTACTTATCTTCTGCCTAGTCTTGTAGTTTGCCAGTGGTTGTCCCTTTACACTACAAGCCAGTGAGCGCACAGACCCTTGTCTGCTTGGCTCTGACCTACTGCTGCCCAACAGCAGCTATATTTATAGTGATATGTTAGTTAATAGGAAATAATTCATCCATAAAACAACTTTTCCCAGGTCAGAAGCTTGGAAAGCAACATACAGCTTGAGAGCACTTTTTGCTCAACAAATTCCACATAAATGAAGAGACGTATATCCATTCTGATTTTTTGGAAAGCAGAATGAAAATATTTGAAGTCCTTTTATTACACTGTATTTATTTTCTCTGTGTTAAGACATCTAACAGGAAAAAGCATTTTGCAACCAATACCTTGTATATTTTTAAACAGAACTGGGGCTTTTATCAGAGCAGGGCATATGCCTAATGAAAGAATTTCTAATGAATGTTTACTTGACTAAAAGTAGCATTGTCAGTGGTTGTGTTTCCTTTATTCAGTTGCTTTGTGAGTGTTTATAGACCTCACCTTTTATGAATTACCTAAATGTATTAGATATTTTATGTAAAATTACCTTTGAAGAAGTGGATTCAGTTGCTTTAGGACTTGCAGCCATCCATGGAAGCACAAACTGTGAAACAAAAGCAGGCTGATGTGACCTTGTGTGCTTAGTTAAACTATCACACCAGTCTGCACTGGGCTTTTGAATATGAAAATTTGTATTTAATTAGCCATAGATAATCAGCAGTACTAATACAGCAAATAGAATTATCACCAAGCAATGTGGTAGAGCAAGCAATGGTGAGGTTTTGGGATGCCATGCTGTTTTCTTTTACTTCCTTTTTCCCTTATCACTTGACAAAATGGGAAAGAAAACAAGCAAGAGAGAAAGAGAAGCCAATGGAGTATTGTTTACTGATTCAACATCTATTGGTTTTGGAACTCAAATCATAATTTTCGTTTAGCATTTTCACATACAACCGCTGAGATTTTATTTTTTGAAAAGGACTTAGAATGCTAAGTTATAAATATTGCGCCATCTATTAACATAACATTTTTTTTCATTTTTTTCCTCAAGGAGTCTAGACCCTCATGATTATGTCAGCTGCTATGAGCACCTCACTTTTACACAGCTCTTTGCATCACATTTAAAACATTGTCGCTATGACACAGAATGAATTGCCTGTCTTAATTCTCTGGCAAAGGACAATGGTATTAATTTAAGGATCAAGTTCACCTATACTTTTATGAAATTAACTCTGAAATTATGTGTCTGCAAATATAATGCTGCTCTTACTGAGTAATGCTGCTACTGAGCACATTAATAAATTATTGCTGTCTCCTATGATTACAGTAAAATATTTTAAAATTAAATCCAGAGATGCAATTAAATTAATGGACTCAAGGAGAAATATAAAGCTATAGGATGTAGCAGTGTAAAAGGCTATCTCATGGTTGTGTGAGCCTTTTGAGTATCAGATGGATTTTCATTATAGAGAGATCTGAATTCTTTTCGATCCCACATTGACATTAAAGGCAAGATACCATGAAAGTAATGCTTAATATTAAGATACATACATTGTCCAAACCTCAGAAGATATTCTCGTTTTCGGACAAGCATTTCAGGCTCAGAGAGCTCACCCCTATTTTTCAGTGCATTCTTCTCCCCTGGTCCTATTTTACAAAGTTCGCCTACTGATTCTCTCTTTCCAGAGTCCTCTGGGAAGCATCAGAAGTGACTCTGAGAGTTGCTGTGGAGTGGTATGAATAATTCTTATTCCTGGAATTCATTTGCTTATAATGTAGAGCCTTTGGGAACAATGGACCAAAAATAAGTCTCACGGGATTACACTATTACTATGTTTAGGTTTAGGTGCTTCGATACACAGGCACGAGAATCTGCTTGAGTAACAGCGCTATTTGACGTCCTTCCTTGGAGTATGAATACTTCACTGGGTTAAGGACATGAGACCCCTAAAAGGGGAACAAATATTGAGTTATATTTTATTTTCATTGGCACAAGTCCATGTATAAATTTGGTAGAGGAAGGACAGTATGGCATCAAAATGATTTTATGTTTCCTTATGTTAGTGTCTTCCTGCCAAATTAAACTCATGATGGTCAGTGTTGATTATATATTTGGTCAAATGTTTTTCTATTGTTCCTGAAGAACAGGAAGAATTTTTACAAGCTCTCTATTCCTTAAATTGCTTTTCAGTGCCCTTTGAAATATTTCGGTGTATTATACGACTGATCATACATGAAGTATCCACGAAGTAAATCAGCCACAGTGGTTCAATACCATTTTAATTGAGTTGTCTGTGTATTTAAATTGAAATAGTCAATTGCAAAGGTGTATTTGCCCAGGAAGCCCAGCTTATAAACCAAATTTATTCTGTATCTAACAGAAAGAGTCCTGCATAAAATTATGGAGAGAGGAGCCCCAAGTATTAGATGTGCATCTTTCCCTCAGCAGACTGTGCCTTTAAATTGGTCTCAGAGAAAGAGCAGTGCATTTATAATTTAGCTTGTCCTGAAGGAGAACTCTTCTCTGTGGGAGGATCCTCTTTAATTACAACTTCACAGTAATAAGATGAGAAATGAGCAAGCAAGAAAGTACTGCTGGAATGAGACATGATAAATCAGTTTGTCCAGGGAGCACGTTTATACCAGATCTATCACCACATTCAGCATGGCGCTATCTTTCTTATTTCAATAAGGAAATCTCATGAAGAAATTTTAATTGCATACTATTAGGTGAAAGTCAATGTCCCATAATGAGCAAAGTGAAACCTGCATTTTTTCTTCTTTTATCTTCATGCTTTGAGTTCCCAAGGATTAACACAAAATGATTTGCCCTTAAATTGCACTCTTTTTTTTTTTTTTGTTCATTTATCTGAAGGATGTAGATTTTAGGTAATTTAAAAGGCACCAAGCTTTTGCTGTATGCTTCATGCTTGCAAGTTGGGAGTCAGGGGGGAAAAAAATTCCAATTTTCGAAGTCTCCTATTGTTAAGGGTGACTGAATGGCAGCCTGCAATTATATGATTTCAATGTAATTCATTCAGTAGGGAAGAGGTAGGTTCATAGATGTCTGGCTTAAAAGATTGGCATTGCTGTGTGATTAATTTCCAAACTTTGGAGGTATTTTCAAGAGCATACAATGGAACCATGTGACAGTGACATTTTCTGGATTTGTGCTAGGATTGTTTTATAATTGAGGTGTTAGGCTTGTAGGGACCACATTATCATAGGAGTTTCATTTTTCATAGGATAAGTGTATGTTTGTGTGTGTGTATATATAAAATATAGAAGTATGCATCCATAAGTATACGTGCACATACATATATGTATATGTGAGCACACCTACATGTGTTGTGTGGAAATGTACAGGGGGATTTTATTATGTAGATGTCTTTACAGCATGTTTGCACTTGCCCGTTTCATGCAGATTTTCAAGGATTACTTTATTCTCCCTTTCACATAATAAAGGTAATGATGGGGTTCATTCTTGAAAGAGTTGTAATTTAATGCTTGATTTAGGATATTTAAGCAAAAAAAAACCTATTTGTTTTTTGAGGGAATTAAATTTTTGACTTATAATTACAGGCAAAAATTGCTGTAATGGGCAACTGGGAACTACCTTCTCCACAACAGTTTTTTTTGGTCCATTGTTTGTTATGGTCAACGGATTCCATAATTATTTATAGTTAAAACTGAGCCAAATCTTCATTATCAGACTCCAAATCACATGAACCTTACCTGCAAAGAAAAGAGCTGAAATGAATCAGAAGTGAAAGCAGAATGCTTTCAGCTTCCCACTGGAAGAAAGATGCACTACATTTCTAGCTGAAAGGACAAAGAAATTATGGTGACAATCTCAAAAAATTAAATAAAGATGTAATACAGATAATTTTTGTCTCTTTCAGCTGATTTTCCTAGATTTGAACATACAGGTTGCATACTGCAAGATTTTGACAAAACTCTAGCAAATAGGATCATCCTTTAAAAATATAGGTTACAATTTTTGTCATATTTGTGTGCCTCTGGAAGGTCAGCTTGAGGAAGGATGTTCCACTGAAGGGGAAACCTGTGGTTAAAGCTTGCAATGCTGGATGGAGTTGATTCCAGCTGAAGATTTTCCGATAAAATTATTTGCAGAAAAAGCAGAATGGTTATTGCTTTTGCTGGAAAGTGCACACCCGTTCTGGAAGAACAGCTTCTGGAGATGAAGATCCCAGGATCAAGTTCATATTGTTTGGGTTTCATGAAACCCTGTGGAAGTTTCAGGATTCAGAGACACTTTTGAAATCATGGCAGAACAATCTCTCTCTCTAAATATACATGATTCCCTCTTCAAGCCCAGTCTGAACTTCAGACCAGTACAGATTTCTGGGGGAATGGGATAAATGAAAGGGAAAGGAATAAAAAGGCAAGAAATTAAACAAGTGTTTTTAATATTTCTGCTATGGTAAAGTTTATTGAGTGCTTACAGATTTTGCATGTTTAAACTCTACCCAGCATTAGTCTGATGGTCTGTACAGTTAGCTTAGAAAATGAAAAAATTAAAACTAGGGAAAACAAGAAGTTCTAGTCAGCATGTTTTCCCCAAACGCTACGAAAAAAGATATTGCAGACCCAAGATGCTAAAGCACTACCCAAATGCCCAGTTTTGCCTGTTGATCAGAAGTCCTGGGGTAAACTCACCTGGGGGCAAGGAAGCCTATTTCTGCCTTCTGTGTCTTACCTGGGTTTGACTTGTGATGAGGAGTGGTGAGTTGCTACTCCCATTTATGTATGGCATCTCTCCTTCGGGGTTGTACAGCAACCCCATGCATTATATAGGTTCCTTGTTTAGCTAAAGTATGTGGGAGCTCACCACGTGACATCTCTATCCATCTAGGTCTCACTACATTGTCAGAGTAACCCTCTCCTCAGGATGGGGTCTTTAGGATGCTAGAGACTACTTTTGACGTGTCAGTAAACATGGCTCGTCTTTTGAGTGAACTGAACATCACGCAGGATGGTGCTGGGGAATGTGGAAGAACTGGGAGCCACTGTTACAAAATCATAAAAGCTGTTAAAAATTTCAGGTTGCCTGTCTGGTCCTGGTGGCCGCAGGCAGCATAGCACAGAGGAGGGGATGGAAAGGTAGGGATGGGGAGGCTCACATGAGTTGTTTCCCTCCCTTGGTGAAAGAGGGTTTGTGTGATGGACACACACCATGTGGGGGAAATTGTCCTCTCAGTATGAAATGACTGTCTATTTGTTCTGCTCGTGGAGCTCCCATTAAGGCTAGTGGGACTCACGAAAAGAATTCTGAATGGGAATCCAAAAGCAACTGTGACTCAAAGATGAGCAATTTGCCCCATAATGTGAAGGTAGTTTTATGAGCTGTTTATTCAAGCTGCTCTACACTGTAATAGAAACTCTTTAAAAATGACCCTATTGTAGAGTCACCTGGTACCACTGCCTTACACAAACACCATTGCTTTGGTTTTTCATTGCACACCTTCTGGGATGTTGGGGTACAGGACTGCAAAGGGCTTACACCATAAATCCAGACCACTAATATCAGAAGAAAAGAAATTTTATAATAACATTCATACAACATAAATCCCTTCTCACAACCATTCTGTGATTTCCAAGGAATTCCAGCGTTCAGCAATAACTATTTCAAAATAATTTCAATTTTGACAAGCATACACTCAAAATAGGCTCATAAGATAAAATACATGGTGGCAAGTGTCTGTGATCTGGGAAGAAAGTGGCAAATTGTAATCTTTCTGTAATTTTGTGTAAAACCAAACAAGTTAGCATCCATTCCCACTGTATTAACTCCAGGACAAATAATGGCTATTCAACAACAATATATGGTGTTTATGTATGATTTCATGCCAGATTTGGAGTGTGTTCAAGCGTCAACACCCAGAAAGTGCAGATCTTGTGCTGTTGTGCTTTTAATTTCCTAGAGACAAACTCACAAAATATTGCTTGCGTAAGCTGAGACAAGCAACTAAAAGCTTGTCATATGACAGTTACAATAATGTTAGTTGTTTTGCAGTTGTTGTCACGAAGAAAGAGAAAATTTCCAAAATTCTGTCCATTCTCCAAACTAAGATGGAACAAGGATGCTGCAGGAGTGAGATTGGATAATATGTCAAAGGAGAAACAAACCAGGGATAATTGGTGATAACTCATCTCCAGTATATGAGATAAACAGAGGAATTTAACCAAATCTTCATGCATGAAACACATAGAATACGCGGCTCTAAACTCAGGCAATTGTATCATGCATGGTTTAGTGGTTGATAGGAATGGTTGGACTTGATGATCCTGGAGTTCTTTCCAACCTAGTGATTCTGTGATTCTGTAATCAGGAAAGGAGAGCAGACATTTAGAATGATTCCTGAGAAAACGGAGAAATGGTACAAAGACATTATTATATAGAATCATAGAATCATAGAATAACCAGGTTGGAAGAGACCCACCGGATCGAGTCCAACCATTGCTATCAAACACTAAACCATGCCCCTTAGCACCTCGTCCACCCGTGCCTTAAACACCTCCAGGGAAGGTGACTCAACCACCTCCCTGGGCAGCCTGTTCCAGTGCCCAATGACCCTTTCTGTGAAGAATTTTTTCCTAATGTCCTTATGTTGCAGTGATTACATGGAGACTTTTAGTTTAAAATGAATGAGGCTGATGGAAGTCGGTGTTATGTAGCAACCGCTGAGTGGCCTTGATGTCACTGGCTAGGACTCAATCCTGCTCCTGTTCTATGCCACCGGCTGAAAAGAGCTGTCTCTCCTGTGCAAACACCTATTTCCAGAATTTCACAGATATGCAAAGCTCTGTAAGACTCTGGCTGTCTCTCTAATTTCTTTCTGGTCCAAAGAACATCCTAATCCAGTCACAGAGCCAAATGAAGGCTTGTGCTAGTTGTAGCCGTGCTTTCAAATGCACTGTTGAGTGAAGCTGGGACTGCGGGGTTAAGAGAGCTTGCTAGAGGCTTGCCAGGACATATTGGTTTAGGTTAACACATCTGCTTGGAAGAAATCATCCCTATACAATATATACTGGGGTATTAATAGCTTGCAAAGCTGCTTAAATAACTAAGTACTGATGTGATCCACTGTAGCCCTTTAACTGTACTAAGGCTGCTTCTTAGTTTTTTTTTTTCTCCATTTCCATATTTAAAGTAAAAACTCTTTATGTGGGCATGAACTACTCTGCCTCAAGTATTTTTTGCTTTCCTGTGGAGTACAATTTCCCATTTTTAGGAAATACACATCTTGCTGTACATCTTTTATTTAATTTATTTAACACAGGGAAGCACAAGAGAGAAGTACATGCACCAGTCCACACGCTAATATAGGAATGCTTACATTTTGCCCCATCTCAAAAGTGACTTTCCCTTAAGACCTACTGTTACACTGATTTCTTTATTTTAAAAGTTTTGAATTGTTAAAATTACTGCAAATTTAATTGTGTAATTCTTCTGATATACTATCTCTGAAATCTACCAGAGGCCTGTGCAATTAGCAAAACTCTTTTCCAGTAATGAGTTTGTTTTGTCTTCTTGCAGCAGTATTGACACAAAAATCACTGTTACGTGAAACCTTGGTGTGAAGCTTGTGCCAAGCATAGTTAATACATGCATGTAAGATAAAAGATCTTGTGTTTTAAATCCATATATGTTTGTTGCCTATGCATTGGAGCATCTGAGTGTAGGAAGTGCTTGCTTCTGGGGGAAATTACCTGGTTTCCAGGTGTAACAATTTCTGTGATCTGTGAGCTTGTAATCAGATTATCATGGAGCAACTTTGTACAACTTCAAAGCAGTGTCATCAAATTCCTGCAACTACTATGCTTTTGACGTGCTTTGGAGGACTTGGTTATATGAAATAGCATGAATAGATTTTCTTCCCCTTAAAAAGATCCTTTCAGAATTGGAAACATAAAGACCATGAAATTCTTCAGAATCGATATCTTTCCTTTCCCCAGATTCAGGGGTTTTAGGTTTTTTTTTAGCATGTGTCTATATTGTATGTGAGACCCTTTATGACCTAGAGAAGTAGAACAAGGTGCTAGCAAATAATGATCTTTAGTTCTGTAATCAAAGACGTCTAATCGTGCCTTTAAGAGGTAACATGAAACCTCAAATAATTAAAATACCTGATTTTAGCTGTGGAAAAATGTCTTTATCCAATGCTGAAGAACTCATTCAAGTCTTGATCATGGTGGGACCTCCAAGGTGGAAGGAAGTTGCCTCCCTGAAGATTTCTTGGCTCAACAACCTATCCACACACCTTGTATACCCACTTTCTCAGCCCAGTGACCCACTGAATGCAATGATGAAAACTTGGTGTTATTTGACCTTTTCATCTGATTAAAATGCTTGGTGCTGGGCTTAGCCGAGTTTGGATACCACCATGACATTTTGAATTCAGGATGACTATATAATATCAATTAAAATGACAGTGACAGGGCTTTTCTTGTACAACTCTTTAATACGAGCTGTAAGACACAGAGGGGCTTGGTGGTTTCTTTGTGGCTCGTTTCTTTCCTAGTCTCTGTATTTTCAACTAAGGGGACACGGTCCCCTGCCAGTAGATGCAGGCTATTTAAATGCTCCATTGGAGAGGGATTAAAGTTTATGCAAGGTCACTGGGGATGTGATAATTATAATCACAGGTTTTTGGCTCCACAATGACAGCCATTTGTTATTTTCGCTCGAGTAATTCCTGCAGCTTGGAGCTGTTGACAAGCGTGCACTGATTTACTGGCCCCCCCAGGTCCCAAGGCAGTGTCCGCTCTGAAGTCTGACACCCCTGCCTGGCTCCTGCTGCTTTCAGTATCTTTTCTGCTGCGAGCTGCAATACCGACTGAAAATTGGAGAAAAATATTGTGTTAGTTTATAATGGGATCAGAGAGAAAGAGACATAGGGTTGCTGAGTTTGTTAAAACTCTGCAGCTTCCCCACACCCCTTCCACGGCTGACCATTTGTTTCTGTGTTGCAAGAGGATTAATAAACTACTGATGTGGTTTACATTGTAGGACCATTGGGGTATTTTTATGGTGGAGAGGCCCTGAGAGCTTGGATGCAAAGAATAAGAGAAAAACATCAATTTTTTTGAGAAGCAGATCTCCCTTCTGTCTCTTCTGCCACCTTTCCTCCCTTTCCCTTTCTTTTTGATTTATGTTGCCTTATTTTGTTTGTTTTTGCAATCAGAGGTAAGAGCATTTTAATACATATTAAATGGTGATAAATTGAGAATAGCTGATGGGTTAAGGCCAATATGACATTTGTCTTTATGGGTGGGGAGATTGATAACTCATGAGTGGCATGAAAAAAATCAAGCAAAATCACTTAATAGGGAATCTATTTTTTGGAGAAGCATTTTTCTTTTGTGCAGGCACATGACTGCCATGATAGCTCTTTATATTTTGTTTATTCAGCTTATCTGTTCTTTCCTCAGGCCTCCAATTTCCTCAGTCCTTTCCCTCTCTAAAGCACCTCAACCTTCCCAATTTGCATTTAATACATTTAATACATTTAATACATAACCTTTCTCTATCTCCTGCTGAACCTTCAACACCATTTCAATCCTCGTCTATGGTTCAAACTTCCCTTTGCTCTTCTTGAATACTTTCCAAACTCTTCTACGTCTGATCCACTATCTGTGCTCTCACTTCAGAGACACTTCCAGATGTCACCAGAAGAAATGATAGCCAGGGAGAAACTAGGAACGCCAGTTGAATTCCAGGTGAGCAAACTGCTGTCCTTGCCTAAATCTGGTAGTTTACCCCACCCTAGCATTGTATCTTTCTTTCTTCCTGCTCTGGTGAGTTGCTTTTGAGTTTGTGTCTGTTGTTTCCCTGTCACCATTAAACCTCAGACTTCTTGGTGTTGCCTACTTCCTAGTACTTGTCTTTCTGCAGCTTTTTACAAGACCTCAGTTTTCTGGATTTCATGATTGATTCTTCTCAGAGAAAGATTGTACAAAATATCCCTTTCTCATCAGCTGTCTTATATTTTCCACAGCTACATTGGTCTCAGTTGCTCAGAATTACGTTATTATCTGTTTGTCTTTATGCAAGGTATTTCCATCACTGCTGGGACAAAGAAGTGCTGGGCGTATATGAGGTCTGATAGCAGACCTAGGGTGATCTGATTGCAGATATGGCATGATTACAACAGCTCTGTTCTGTCAGGGAACTAGGCAAATAGTAAAATTCTTTCTGTCTGTCCTATGTTCCAGTCTCACCATTAGTCCCAGCGCAGATGTGTTGTTAGTTTTCTTCTTGGTTTCTGCTAACTGTTCTGCCTACAGAGCAGCAAATGACTTTTCCAATTGTCATGTGAGGTAATGCTTCTTTTCCACCCAGTTGTACCTCTGGAAAGCCTCTGATGTCACTAATAAATACTACACTCCTCTTGTCTGTCTGCCCCATCTCTAAGACTGTGTCCTTTTAGATTTCTAGTGATGAATTTAAGACAGCTTTGTATCATTTCAAACTGCCCTCCTTTTATTATCCCAATATGGGTATATTATCCTAATATTTCACGTTTCAGGCTATGAGTTTGCTATTAAGATGAAAAACATTTGGTTTACCCTTGAAATTTAATTTAGTATTTGCCTTACATCTCTTGTTTCACCTCCAGAGCAATAGTAACATTTTCACTTATTTAAATCCTGCTTCAGCAGAGATCCTTATTTGTATTATTTTTTTCTGAGCTATTCCAGTCTTCTGGGTTTATCTCTGCCTGCAAACCTGGCCCCATTTCACTGTGAGCTAATTAAAAGAACTTACAAGGTTAAATAGACAAAGTTCAGGAGAAAGGAAGTTTTGCTGTCTCCTTTTTTTTTCCCCCAGTAAAACTGAGCAAATTGCTTGGTTTCATGTAGAACGTCTTTGTGAGAGGCATCAGCAGAATCCATCTGTGTAACATGTCAAGTCCAAGACTTGGTCTTCTGTGAGTCTTTTTTTTTTATTATTATCAAACAAAACCTATTCTTTTACAAATTTAAAAAAAAAGAACGTTTTTTGAAAAACAGTATTTATAGCTTCAGCAAAACTGTCTTCTCCAATACCATATTACAATGCATAAAGATTAAAATTGAAGGATGAGGACCTGCTGCTGTTGTGCAAAATATCTATATTAAGATTGTTATAATAGTAAAATGGATGTCTCAATTCTAAGACTGTTACAAACGTCGGTGAATGAATTAGCACTTGTGAATTAGTAGTGTTTTCATCTGGGTAAAAAGAACCACAAACAAGTGATTTAATAGTATCAGCACTCATGTTGTGTTGTATTGCATAGTGTCTCGCCGTGTTGTTTGCAAGTGCAGTCTGAAATGGTCTGAGAAGTAGCATTGTCCTCCTTTGCTTACTCCAATGAAGCCACAGAGCTGAGCTCAGGGCACTTGCTATTAGCTGCCCGTCACCACTGCCAAGAAAACAGGTGGGTAGGAAAGGTTGCAGCTCACCAGAAACCTTTGCTCTGAAGATGAGTGCTCAGAAAAGTGTGGAAGCAGGAAAGTAGGCTGAGTCCTGGGGAAGCTGCTGGTGTTTATAAATAGGTGACTGGAAGGGAGGATGCATCTCAACCCGTCAGGATAAGGATAAGGTCTGAATGCTGGGGCAAGTCAGGGGAATAGGTGTCAGAATACTTTTATGGTAGGTGAGAGGGGAGAATGAGAGAAAAAATTGTGGGAGTGAGAGCTTTCAAATCTGGGACCTGCATGTCTGTATGTTTGGTTCACATGGATTTCAGCTTTCATCCTGTAGCAGATATGGGGTGATGAATGCAATCGTCTTGCGTGAGCTATGCAGCTTTCTTTGTCATGGACCTATATTTGGTCAACTAAAAATGTCACTGCAAAACAAATTATTTGGGTCTCACTGTGGATCTGTTTCAAAATCTCATGATTATTGGGCAAATCTGTGTAATTTTTTGTGGAAGGAGAAAGTTCTGCTAATTCCCAAATACTCCTAAAATTCACAACAGATTGGAGGAATGCAGTGTATTTTGTGTTTTACCTGTTTTGCTGCATTTGGAAGAATGGCTTTATTTTACACTGAGTTGTGCAGGAATTCAACCAACTCTTTATCACATGAGGAAGTGGTAGAAGTGCAACCAAGAAGTCAGATTTTCTTTCCTTGTAGGTGTTGTCTTGTCGCTTTTAAGACGTTTCATTTTCACAAGGAAAATGCTCAAAGAAAGCAGATTTGTAGCAGCTTCAGCATGACATGACTCAGGATTTGCTAGCTGAGAAGGATGAAAGGTAACAGTCTGGAGGTGCATTCTTCTGTAGGACATAGGAGTATGAGTTAGGTGAAAAAACATGAGGTTTCCATGGGTTGCTAAATGTTATTTTTGTATATTGTCCTTGTGCGCAAATGATCGGTGACTGTACAGTAGTAACTAACAGCTTTTCTCCCAAACATTCAGCATACAATTACCTGCATGAATCAAACACACAGGGAAAAGATCTAGTTTAGACCCTCAGACAGTACTGTATTATCAAATTATAATAGTAACACCACATACAGGCAAAATGAGGATTAAGTCATTAAAGGTAAGTACTAACCCTCCTTTTACTCATGCCAAGAACCAATAGGAACATGATTCCAGCCTTCCAGTGTATAAAAACTTGTTATCAAGAAGACAGCGGTTGGTTTCTTCAGTCAAACCTTCAGCAATAATTGATTAATAAGCAATAGTCTTAAATGAAGTGAAAATTTAATTTATACTTTGAAAGAACTTTCTAACTTCAAGGACAGGCAACAATGCAACTGCTGACTTATCGAATCCCCATATCTGTTGTTTTTTACTACTAGAAAGTGAGGAATGGTGGTATGCTTGTTCCTGGATTGGAATAGATAAAAGAATTAGATTATTTTTCATGTTCTTTGCTTTGTTTTGTTCCCGTAATCATGATCTAAAGTTAAATATATTATTCAATATCTTCCTCACTTCCTAATCTTCCATGCATTAAGTACTCCACTTTTTTCCCCCCCTTTTCCTTCCTTTTCAAGCTTTACATGGGTTTTTCACATTTCTCCATTATTTTTGTAGGGTCTACTTCTGAGAAGTGATGTTTGGTCCCGTTCTGCTTCATTCCATGGTGCAACTGTGCTGGTGAAGTAAGTCTGCTGCAAGCTCGACAGTCATGAGTGATACAGTGTAGATGAACAGTGCTATATAAATGTAAATTTCAATTCATTCCCTTCATTCATTCAACAAGCTATCAACACAACCTTGTCATTTCAATTTTCCACACTTTTTTGTAGGAGTCCTCTGTCTCAGTGAAATCTCATTTCCTTAGCCCAGTGCCAAAGGTGACCAGGCTGTATTAGAATATACAGTCACTTTTTTTTTAAAATGGTCAGACTTGATGAGAAGAAGGAGGAAGCCAGTTGCAGCCTCAGCCAACCTTTCTCTCTGCTTCATTAACCAGACTACAGCCAAACAGGCAATGCTGCCATCTCCATTACTGCCCACGTAGCAGCATGTGCCGTGTTAGCAATATTTTTGAAACTTTGATAAATGATACACTTTAACCCCATTCAATAAAAACACTGAAAAATACTCACATAGGAAATATTAAGAACACTCAAGGTGGTGAGGAAAATACATTACAGAAAAATGATCTTTCAAAATCCCCCTTCCCATTACTCCCAGAAAGAAGATACTCTCTTGCTTTCACTGTTCTGCCTAGGGCTTCTCCTGCAAACTGCTTGAATTCAGATTTTTCAGGTGAAAGGGCCCTTGTGTGCCTACACAGCCTCTTGCTTAAAGACCAGTTCTTACAGCCCAGGGTTAGCAACTACCCAAACAGTTAATACAAACATATTCAGAAAGAGCAGGATAGAAAAGGTACTTCAACAGCCACCCATGGTATTCTGACCATTTCATTTTCTACTTAGTTTTCTAAGTGCAGAAAAGCTGATACTCCCTCTGGCACTTAAAATGTCGTTGTCACTGATATGGCTGTTCCCCGACTGGCCAATATTAAATCAGTTTTCCAAGGTTTTTGAATTTCTGTTTGCCACATCTGGTCTGTTCCCACCTTTCCTCTTGATAGACTTCCAAACGCTTCAAGCCACCCTTTTAATGTGATCCTGCTTTCACATAAAATTCAGTTTACCCATTTGCCCTTACAGAGGACAACCATAATATCATAATATATCATAAAGTGCATGTAGGTTGGGCAATTTGCAGCCCCTTGTAAAATCTGTACTATTTTATCCAAGGTGTGTATGCTATTACTACAAGAATCTTTGGGGAAATTCCAAGTGTGAAGTTAGAAATATATGATTTTGAACTGTTTAGAACACTGCTTGCATTTTAGAACAGAATTTCTCTTCCATCTCATAGAGACACTTCTCCAACATCTGGCTCCTGAACCTTACAGAGTTGAAAATTATCTTCTTATTTATCTTAACCTTGCTTGCAATCTCCCTTACTGTCTCTTCCTCTGCCTCCTGTTTTAATTTTTTCTTTATACTCTCTTAACTTCTTTCTGCAATCTTTCTAGTCCTCCTCTCTACCTAATGTTTTATAGCTTGTATATGCCTCTTTCTTAACCATAATTACTTTTTGCACTTCCTACTCCTAGTGTATTTATTGCTTGATAACACGCGTAAGCCTTGGCATGTATTCATTTATCTTTGGATGTTTCTCATTTGCTTTTGGTTCATTTGGTGATATTTCTGTGTCTCAGCCAGAAACTGTGGGTTCAAGATTCACCCCACAGTCAGGATGGCTTCTCAGAGGTTCATGATGGAGTTGATTTACAGCACTTCTGGGTATCATACTGAAGTTTTCAAGTGATAACTTCCATAGGCATTTCCTCCACACAACCCTGCTGCTTGCCAAGGTACCCAGCCAGATAAGAGCTAAAGACCCTACAACATGTCATAGAAAGAGTAAGAAAATTCTGAGTCTTGGTTAACACTTTGAAAACAAAATGATTCAAAGACTATTGCTGTACATGGGAGTTAGCGTTCACTTGTGCATTTGGCTCCTTTTCCTTACTAGAACCCTATGGGATTTAATCAGGACAATTAAAGACTTTGACAGTTTTTTGTTTAGTGGGCATATGGCAAAGAAATTAGTATCTTATTGGACCCTGTTCAGCAACCCTGTTTAAAAGGCACCAACCTAGTGGCAAGAGAATTATATGCTAATCTATCAGTTACTCTTCCTTTTATTTATTAATAATAAATTTTGATTACTTAAGTAACAGTGTAGGTGTTAGGCAAATCATGTTTTTATTTGCTAATACAACTGACTGGTTCTCTGCTTTCTTAAAGCAACTTTAAACTGATAAGTCTGTACATTAAATTTTTCAAGGTTAGATAAGCTTGGAGCTATCACAGTGGTTTTACATCGCTGAAGTCAGAACCAAGAGAAGTTTTACTTCACACTAGATTGTATTAATAGACAAGATGAAGGAACTGGAATTGTCTCATTCTCAATGTTTTTTTGTTATTCGTAGGTGTCTCTGAGTCCACTTTTCTTTTCTCCTATGCCAGCAGGTAATATTGCTAAGTTCAATGCTCAAATAATGAAGTTGGCTTAAAATAATATTTTTTTAAAGAAAGATTTCTGTATTTTGACTACTTTTCTGAAGAATTCATCTTTATGCAATTCATTGTCACATTTATATGCTAACCTTTACCTTTGGTTTGAAAAAGTGTTACTGGAGAAAGGAGAAAGAAAAACTGCATCATAAAATCCACATCCTGGTCAGACCCATGTCTGACAAAATGGTATGTGATGTTCATGGCAGGTGGATGTCAGCAAAGATTTGCTACACAATTTTGGGTATGTCTGCTCCAGATTTTATACTGACTTCTATGGGAGAAGAAATGTTAATTTAACGTAGCAAAATTAGCACATAGAGAAGGTCAATTGCAACTCCTTTTTATGCAGCTGCTGTTTACTACCCTTGAAGAAAGCCACAGAAAACCTGATGAATATATTTTTAGGTATGTTTTTTTTATAGTAAATAACACCAAAACTGCTTCTGATGATGTTACCCATCAATTTAGTGGAAGATAACCTAGGGAAACAAAAATAAAAACTGAGTTGGAAATCTACAGCTGATTTATAAATTGTCTGCTAAAGGCAATTTGCTCTCTCTCTTTGTCTGCTGCAGTTACCCAATTGCTGCTGAAACTAATTGCTCTTTTCTGGGCATTCTTTAAAGAGGAAAAAAAGAAACACCACAACACAAAATAAACAAAAATGTGTGCCAATGTGAAACAGTGAATTGCAATCAGAGCTTTCCACTAATCATCAGCTTCTTGTTGGAGAATTGTGCCCAACGCACAAATGTAATTGCTAAGGATAACACGAATGCTGGCTATGCCAAACATAAGGTGGAATTTTTTTGAGCACATATAGAGCTCTGGCCGTGTCAAGGTCTTTTTCAGGTCAGATCCCTAGCAGCTGATCTAGTTCTGTGCTGAGGGTGATTCAAAGGTTAAGTCTTATACCAAAGGGCTGTTCTGGTCAGACACATAATTGGAATAACAAAGTCGATATATGTTGCTGGTTGTGGGACACAATCTTCATTTGATCTCTCACATGGCAGATTAATTAAGTGTTATCAATTAATGGCCTCGTAAAAGTGAACACCCTGTTAGTCACTTTTCCAAGTAGTGTCAAGCATATGCAAACCTTGGGGGTAAGGAGGGGGTAGGGGGAGGAATCACCCCTGAAAGACACAGTTGCTTTCCAGGAGTTGGAGGCAAAAATATTATAACAGAAATATAGATTCCAAAAAGTAACAACTAAATAGCGGTAAATATTTTCCATAAATTCTGTTTTTACAGTGACTATGAGCTTCGTCTGGAACTGTGTTTGAAATCATTAAATCAGGCTCTCCTCAAATCCTTATGTGACAAATATTACTCTTATTATTGTTCACCAGTATATATCAAATTGCCACAAGCAACATGCAGGGCTGGGCGATGTGGTACCTTTGAGTGCCAAGGGACACGTACCTGGAGGAACAGTTTGATGGCCTTTCTTAACCCCGCTGTGGCTGCTCAGGTGTGCAAGTGCTCATTGGTGTGAATAATTGACACTGCCAATTAATAGGTTTTCAGTGTTTAGAGTGCCCACCAGAGAGTGAAGGTATTTCAAGCTCAGTGGAAAGAATATTTTAAATACTGTCTGTGTATTGTGTTATGTTTTTTCTTTTTTAACCTGTCTAATAAATTTTGCACTTTTAAGATTTTAGGATACGACCTACAAAACCAGAATAGAGTATCTAAAGTGCATGCAAAAACCTAATAGTTAACTGCATTTACTCCTTAACAATGTTTTGGTCATATAGCAATAGATGGCTTCCATCAGCCCACCCAGCAACAAATAATAGAGCTGAAAACCAAACAGTCTTTCCTGCTTTTCGTTATCAAGAACCTGTTTAATTTTGCAAGTGAATCACCAGCCCTTATTTCAAAAGCTTGCTTACAGGATGCAAAAAGGCATTCAGATTGCCTTCAAAAACAAATTGAGGAGATACATTATTTATAGAAAGTCTACATAAGAGGTATTTGTTAACCATTGCCAATTGCTTTTAATGTATATTTTCCTGATAGTAGTAATACCTTTTGACAGTTTGATTTCTTTCAGTCCATGCAACAAAAAATATTTACCTCCATAGAGTAGTGATACTGTTAAAGGTATCTGAGTGACTGCACAGATAGATAGACTTGGCTTATCAGAAAGCTCTTTCTCTTGCAAGGTAGAACTCAGATACCATTTTGTTTTAAGGTGTCACATGTGGCACACTGATGTTCCAGTTACAGGGATCCTACATTTAGAGCAATTTTGTTTTTTTTTTTTTTGAAAAGTAGATTCCAATTCAGACCAGAAGGAAACAGTTTGTTTATGATGGGTTTTTTTTCAGTTGCCAGCAGATGAGATATTTTCCAAGTGTGATGGCAGGATTAGCAGACAGGCTGCAAGGCCACGGCATGTAGCCTGCAGAGCTTTGGGGTCAAAGAATGGTGAGAATTGGCCCCGCACAACTTCTTTTCTTGCCTTTCAATAATCACATTTGTTTTCTTGGCCAATGAGTGAACTTAATTGTAGCCCAAAAGAGGTTTTAGCAACCAGATGAGAAAATGTATGTAGAATACAATTGTTCTTAACGTATTCAGCACCGTGTTTATCTGTCTCTACCCTCCCTCTGAATTTTGCATGTTTCAACCTCATTAGATTGCTGTGCTGTTTACTGTGCATCCTCATGGGTTTGAACTTTGCCTGCCCTGGTTCCTGATTTTGCAGATTTTCCAAGATATCATAATTACCCCCAAAGCCCCATACTGGATGCCTAATTTTAGATAGTGTCTGGTACCATGCATTTTAGATTGTGATGCTTAGCACATTTTGTAGGATCTGGTTACCTGGACCTCACCAGCCAGATGCTGAGTGGATCGCATGGACCCTTTGCTGCAGACTCCAAAGAAAATAAGAAAAGTTTGACCTCTTATCCGAATAGGTTTTGGGCCAAACTACCCCTCAGGATCATCTGAGAGATGTCTGTTTTCCTTTTTCTTCTTTTTCTCTCCCAAATATTTCCTGTTGTTGGAAACCAGTAATATTGTAAACCAGTATCCCCATGGACAGGCATGGAAATAGTCCCTGCACCCAAAGGGCAGAGACCCAGTGATTCATTGCAGGCCAAGTACAGCTATCAATACGCCTCTATGAGCAAAACTCATACCTTGAGACTATCCAGCCAGCACAGTTAGTGTATGCTAAATTATCAGATTTAAAGGTCTAGGTTTTCTCATGGCCTGAAGCAGTACATGTCCTCCCATCACACAGTTGCTGTTATAAGTGTTTGATGGCCAAGCAATGGTAGAAGAATGGTTTCATCACAACTTTTTGGTGTTAAGACAATTCAGCTCTTTGCTTCATTGCTTAGCTTTCCAAACTTGCTATAGTAATTTTCATCACGAAGCAATGTGCATGCTTTGCCATTCACTATAGTTTTCGTGATATTTCTTGATACACTACTTTGTAATAAAACCATTCCTAAAAATGTATTTGCAAGTTGCAACCATATTTTTTAAGCAGAATAATCTTCCTCAGTTTTGTCTCCATGATTAAGCATCTGAGTTCATTTCATATATTTTGTTTTATGCAGCTGAATGTAAGCAAAAGAAACAATTCTCCAAAACATCACTTTTTAAAATATTTTGACATGTGATTTACAGAAGTTATCTGATGGCTTTCAGAGCAAATATATATATGTTCTTGCCTTCCTATAATACTATGTGTAATAGCTGTGACTGTCTGTGTTTTTCCATGTTGATAAGGTGAAGAATGCAGAATTTCTGCAGTCTCCATTTGTTATTTGGCACAAAAAGGATAATACCTTTTCTTTAGCATCTGCTACTTGCCCTGTACTTCTTGCAGCTCACCCCTTTTCTCTGCTATTTGCTTGTTTCGTTGGCAGTATCCAAAAAGCAGAATCTATCAGTACCCAGATAACGCTGTCATTTCTGCAAACATTTTTCCTACTGACGTTTTTGTATTGATAGAGAGTATGCTGGAGCATCAGTGCAAAATTCCCTGCCACATTGCTGCCTGGTTCTCTAGGTGGGGGTGGAAATCAGCTAGGGAGAAGGTGGATTGAAGTCTTCTGCTTGCTTTATAAAGCGGGGTAGTTTGCAGGTGGATGCATTGGCAGCACTAGCAGAGCAAAACAAGACTGGTGAGCTTTTGCAGGTGGCTGAGATTAGAAAATGCTGGAGCTCAGCTCTGGGCACCTGTTTAGCAATTGTGGAGTCCTGAAGACATTTAAGTTTGCTGCAGTTCTGCTGCTGAAAGAGGCTTTGCAGTCTCTCACTGTGGCAAAAGAATGGCAGCAATACCACGGTCCTGCTATCAGGATGTCTTGCAGGTCTTGACTTTATGGTACCATGGTGGGTTTTGTGCCAAGAACTTCTACATATTAAGACAGGAAACTTTCTGCCAGGGTCTTCTCAACAACATCATCTGAGAACCTGAGCTCCATCTGGAACAATGTTTCGCTATTGTATTTTCTGTACAGTTTGAGTGATGTTTTCTCAAGCGTAGAGAATGATTGGTGCCTTTGAGTGAAGCCCTTGACCCTTGCTACAAGCAATTGCTGACTACAGAGTATATAATTTCCCCTCCTCCAGCCACTTCATGGATAAAGATACTCTCACTGATGTGCTCCTTTGAAAATGGCACTGCACCTGAAGGAAATCTTTTTCAGTGATGTGAGACAGTAGCACTGTTGTCCATCAGAAAGGATATCACAAAAGGAGGATTTATATACTGTTTATACCAAAGATCCATATCATCCTTAGGATTCTTACTGTGTGGCACATCTTCCCTGTTTTCTACTCTGACATACCACGGTCTTCGCTGCAGATTTTTTTAGGAAAGCAAAACTCTGTCTTCTTATTTTTGCCTGAACCAAATAAGCTGGCAATGTGAGCAACAGAGAAGTTCATCGCTATGTCAACAGCCAAAGACCTACTGTATCAGAGCGGTGGAAACCCTGTGTTTGTTACATACGTAGTATGAAGAGGACAGATAAGGTCTTGTGATACGAAGGAGCTTTTTCTATTTCTATTTATCAGAATATTTTTTTGATTGCTTCAGCGAGGCAAAATCTCACTGCTGAATTAGAAATGGACAATCTTAATTCATTTTCTACCAACAAAACAGGATTTTTGACAGAATTTTAATCCCTTTCAAAAGGAAGTACTAAATATGCCAGGCCCAAGTTCTGATAGTAAATAGTGAATAATTTCTTTTTTTGAATTTCCAGCACCAAAAAGAATGTCTAATCGTACTCAAACATAACCCTTCTTGGCTCAAGGAAGCTCTTTCTCCTGCCTGAAAGCATTTACCTCAGTGCTGTGATAGCTGGTTACTTGTCTGAATATGTACAGTTATACAGAAGGGACATGTTAAGGAGAGTAATTTTCCTCCCTTATGAACTGGCACATATTTGTGCTGCAAAAAGTCAAGCATCCTAACACAAAAATAACCCAAGATCTCACATTCCTATATTTACTCTTAGAAGCACCCTCTGCACAATGGGTTTCACTGAAGTCCTTGCTCCCGTTCTTCCAATAAGACGCTATTATTTAATCCAAGAAAGGCTAGGAGAATCTGAGCCATCTGACAGCAGGTCATAGCTGTGGTTTGATAGATTCAGGAGGCTGTATGACTATTGCAAGCTGAAAATCTGCAGTGCTGATTCACCACTTTGTATAAACCAGGCTGTATCCCGAGACACAACTGAGGGAAACGCCAGCACCAAAATGCTTAAAAGATACTCCAGCAATACAGCATTTCCGAACTTTAAATTCAGTAGTACCTCTAAGATGAACTTGTCAGGTTCTGAATTTCTTTCAGAATTAGTATTTGTATAGCCCTCTTGTTTCCTAGAATCATAGAATATGCCAAGTTAGAAGGGACTGATAAGGATCATAGTGTCCAAGCCACTGCTCCTCACAGGACTACCTAAAACTAAACCATATGACTAAAAGCATTGCCTAGAAAGAGGCACTTTACTTCATGTTATGATATGTCTTGTCTTCAATTTCATCTCCAGAATTTAAGAACGGTTTCTAGGGACCTTATGAGGGAACTAAAAGCTATAACCTTTTCAGTGTCACGTCACACAAGTTTAAGACCAAATCTACCAAGCAGACTTCTGTGGGCTTATTGCTGTGCTACTCAGAGGGCAAGGTACGCAGACTGGGCTGACCCAACCGTGTCAATGGAAACCGTTACAAGAGAAAATCTGAATTTAAGCTAAATAATTATTTGTTAGCAGGAATGAAAACATAGTACTCTTAAGAAGAAAAGTATTCTCTGGTATCCTTAAAGCTACATTGAAAGTGCAGAGCTGCCAGTGCTTTAGTAGTGGTGAAATGCTCTAAATGTAGACAGAACTTGAAGCTACTTTCCAAGCTGATTTTCTTAAACTATTGCAAATGCCTTTGTGCACACTGTTACATAAATGTAAACTTTGCCTATATTGCTTCAGCTTAGATTGATTTCTTTCAGAATTAAGCCAAATTGAAATAAGCCAGGTTCAAATTGATTTAAGATTGTCCACATGGATTTGCAGTGATATGACTAAATTGATTTAAGAATGCTCCTTCAGTTAAACAAATGAAACTTTTATTATAGTGGGTTCTAAGTGTCTTGAGATCCAGGGCTAAAATTCAGTTTTCAATTCTGTATGCAAAGGATTCCACTTGGCTAGCCATATGAATAAAAAGAAGAGTTTGCCCTCCAATGCAAAATATGATTATTAACACCCTTTTATCACATTCATTAATTTTGTATTCTGATTGATAGAGAAATACAGTATTGTATGAGCAACTAGAAAAAAAAGAGAAGATTTAATCTCAGGGCTTTGACTGTGGCACGTTTTAATTAATGATCAAGTGGCAAAGAGCAAATATAACAGAGAAGATGCATAATTTTAAAGTAAAAGTAGAGGTGGCCAGACTAATGATACAAGATACTTCTTTAATTATGTACTCTGAATATATATGGGTGATTTAACTTTCTTTTACTTTGTTGTACTGTAAGGGGAGATGCACCCAGTTTAATTGTGTCCCATTGATTTTTTTTAGCTTTTGTGAAATAAGCCTTGTTTGGCATAATGAAACTTTTGTTTTCTTCAGCTCTTTTATATTGTCTCTTTTAAAAAATTCACCATTTACTCCTCTACACTGAGCAAAAATCTTACCTTAAAAATGAGGAAAGCACAATGCCGTCCATTTCTGAAATCATTAGAATTGAATTTTAGACAATCAATGTGTTAAATGATGTAATTATCCAATGGTCCTTTCCCCATTTAAACCAGTTTGAAAGTTAAAGGTTTGTTTTAGATCAATTCCAACCACTTTGTGTGCAAATTACACAACTGCCTTTTCCTTAACTTATCTTACAGATCCAATTCAGTAGAGGCATGTCCATGTAAAATGGTTCTCTGAAAATGAGTAATTCTGAGTGGGAATATGATTATTTTCTAAAGATGAGGAAAAGCCCTGACTCCTGAATATAATATTTTTAAGGCAGAAGTTGCAGGCAACAATCCCGTGGATTTAGGAGATGGAGCATTATTGTGATGGTCTCAACCTCTACAGCAGACTTCGTAGCATAGACCCGGTGCCCGCAGTTGGCACCACCCTGTGATGAGATATATGTCACACTCAAAGTCAATGACTCAAAGTCCTTGGCAGAAGCTCATTGCTCTTGTCAGAAAGTTGCTCAGGACACAACATAGCTGCACCGAAATGTGTGTGCTATTTCAGGCATGCTCAGGGAAGCCACAAGTGGCTGCCAGCTATGGTGCCAGATGCGTGAGACACCTGCTGCCATCCAGAGGAGCATCTGGAGGGCACATGGGACTTGTAAAATAACACTAAGTGCCTGTGTTATGACTACAGAAAGATAACGCCTGCTTCTGAGGGCTCGCGCTGTAGTGCTGCAGTGTCTCAGGCATGAAGTGTTAGGCTACTGCTACAGAACAAATGCAGGAACCTGCGATGGAGGCCACCAAAATGACATTTGCCATACCAGGTTCATAAGAATTGTGTCTAGGCCAACTGCCAGCCATCCTGTTCTTTAAGTCATTACTTGAGTACTGTGTCATAATCAGATGGGTTTCCCTGGTGTAGCTCACTGCAGAATGACTACAAAGTGGCCTCTGGCAGGCTTCACCAGCAGGTCTTTTCCCTTCCACTTCTCCACTACCAGGACCATCTTTTCTGTTGCTGTGTAAGCTCTTAGTGGAAAACCTCTCCTGGCTTCGGGAGGTCCCAGTGTTGTCTCGGCTGCTACTGTGGAAGTGATAATAGGACAGTTGCATTGTGAGAGCTCACGTTTCACAGTGCGCTTACATGTGCGCACATGCAGAGTCTTTAGTGCGATGCAACCTGTAGTCTGAAGAGGAAATTTGTAATTTGTCCTCATTTTAATATCTAAGACAAAGCAGGGATCTGCATGCTTCACATTGCTTTAAATGGTGGGAAGCCGTGAGTTAATTAGACAGTAGAGACTAGGTATAAATTAGGAAAAAATATTTTTGATTTAAAGAAACCCATATGGTCCTAATTATGTACATTCCATTTATTTCTATTTAATCATTGAAACATCAATTGTCAATTATCCAGTATGTATCTGTTGACCAAAGGGGAACAACATTCACGTTGTGTTAGATGCATAGTCAAGTATACATACAGAATAATGTGGAAACAAAGATTTTCACAGCCTCACTGGGATAGAATAACAAAGGCTCAGGCCTGCAGAATAACCTCTTGGCTTCATGGAGCTGTGTATAAAATTGAATTCCTACCTACCAGGTACGTCTTACAGATCCATGTCCGAGTTGTTTATTTTGTATTGAAAACATACATCCTTTGCATAAGGTACCTAAAGTGGAGTATGATGAGAATCTCAATTTTTTTATTCCTTCCTTGTTTTCACTTGTACATTTATCCTCATAATCTTAAAACTGCAATAATATTCTGCCCCAATTTAATAGATATATTAATTATATTTCTCTTCTTTAATGGCCTGCTCACTTTATGGTTTGGGGACACAAAAGTAGATTTTAAAATCAATTATACAATTACATATGTAGCAATAACAGAGCACAGAGCTAATCGTCTTTGGGTCAGGACTGTAACCTTCTCATAATGCGGGTTTCATTAGGGTAAGGTCTATTATTGCAAAGAATTACAGAAATAATGGGAGTGGGTGTCTTCAGCAAGAAATAACAAATGAGGGTCTTTCCTAGATAAGAGAAGCTGTTTGCTGGCTGCAGTGTGATAGCAGGCCCCTATAGTGTATGTAAATTGATAGGGTCAACTTCCCTTGGTGTATGCATTGCACAGTGTACAAGAATTAATTTCTGTATCATTTTGGAGAATGGCAGGAGGAGGGCTTCCAATTATCACTCATCATTGGATATAACCGAGCTGAACTGCAGAGCCAAGTGTATGAAAGAGACTGCAAGGAGACACGTGAGATGGCCTAGAAACTCAAAGTACAGCATGCTTGAGCCATTATGCACTTAATGTTTTCTGTTATCTGTAGGGTTTGTAGTAGAAATGATAGTTGCCTTTATGTATTGTCTTAGGTGTGCCTTTGAAGAATATGCTTTCAAATATTATTTTTAAATATATATTACATCACTTGCAAATATTCACCATTCTTGTATTGAACTTGGATTTAAATCAGCTAGTAAAGTAAGCTTTATGCTGTCTTTGTTTCATAGGGGGAAGATGATCCTTATGCCACGTAAAGGATGTGCACTTCAAAAACAACTAAATGTCAACATCTCAAAAACTGCAGTTCTACATACAGGAAGATGGTGTTCACGTATCTTTGAGGTTCTAGAAGCATAAAGTTAATTCAGCCCTAATGATCTCGTGTACAACAGAGGGCCTGCTAGTTTTACACTCAGCAGCTTACCCAATTCCTGACCTAGCAGCCGAGGTTCAGGTAACCATTGAAACATGCAGCTTCTCTTCAAAGTGAATTACTACCTCCTCCTGGCCTGCATAGCCCTGATGTGAATGGGGATAGGGAACCAATGCCTCTTCCTTTTCCAGATAAAGGATGGCATTACAGGGAGCACATGGAGAAGGCACAGTCTCTACGTGGCTTATACCTCGCTCCTTAAAACAGCTGCATGGGGCTTGGATGCCACTTTGCTGTGCTGGGACTCTCTGGAATGAAGGCTACTCAGCCCTATTTACAGCATTGCATTGTGACTCTTACGTATTTCAGAAGCTTGTTAGCACAGGGATTACAGTCTGTTGTAAAAACACCATAAGTATAAACAAAGATAAGTTAAATTATAATTTAATAGGGCTTCCTGTTATGTTTCTTGTCTTACCTTTCTTTGTCCTGAGAGTCCAGAGAAGAGCAACAAAGCTGGTGAGGGGGCTGGAGAACAGGCCTTATGAGGAACGGCTGAGAGAGCTGGGGGTGTTTAGCCTGGAGAAGAGGAGGCTGAGGGGAGACCTCATTGCTCTCTACAACTACCTGAAAGGAGGTTGTAGAGAGGAGGGTGCTGGCCTCTTCTCCCAAGTGACAGGGGACAGGACAAGAGGAAATGGCCTCAAGCTCCACCAGGGGAGATTTAGGCTGGACATTATGAAAAAATTTTTCACGGAGAGGGTCATTGGGCACTGGAAGAGGCTGCCCAGGGAGGTGGTTGAGTCACCTTCCCTGGAGGTGTTTAAGGCACGGGTGGACGAGGTGCTGAGGGGCATGGTTTAGTGTTTGATAGGAATGGTTGGACTCGATGATCCGGCGGGTCTCTTCCAACCTGGTTATTCTGTGATTCTATGATGGAACACCTCTGCTTAGTAATTACCTGTAGTATTTGTTAATGTTGTCTCTGAGAGGCATGTATAGCAAAAATTTGATTCCATACTCAAAGTAGTTTCAAAAATTGTGCTTTGTAGGCAACTTTGAGAGCAGTATACTAAAGCAATGGTTTGAAATAATGTTTCTGGGACTGGATGCACTAATACCTTGTAAGACTAATTTCACTTTTAAGTGGTTAATTAATGACTATAAAAGAGCCTGTATGGAAGGGTTTTTTTCATTTTTGGCAAACATCCCCTCCCTTTCAAATGATCAAACTGACTACTTGGCCCTTGGCTGCTGCTCCTTCCCTTCCCTTGCACAGGTGGCAGAATATCTCCAGGGCAGGTGCAGGCAGCAGAGGCAGGTGAGCAGGAGGCTCACCCCTCCACACAGATGATCCTGTGATTTCTTGAAAGGTGACCCTGAAAGTTGAATAAGAAACGAAGATCATTGCTAGCAAGGTTAATTTTTCTTTTGAGTTCTTTAAATTTCACTGGGAAAATTAAAAGTGATCTCCAAATGAGACGATGTCCTAGAAAGCGGTTTTCTCTTGCAGCCATACGAGCCTTGGGTTTTCCTTCCTTAGCTGTTGACAGCCTGATTTTGTCTTACTGACAGCATCTTGTTTGGACTGGGACTGGGGCTGGATACCATTTGGGGTTGAAGTCTTTGTGCAAAGTTGCAGGTACAACGTTAGCACCTTGTTGCTCACATGCAACGTAAGCAGCATCTGACTGCGTACTGGTGAAAAAATCCCTGTATTTTCTCTCCACCCTTTTAATGGGGAAACTTGAAGCAGCAACAGGATTGAAGCCTGTAGGAACATAGAGCTGTATGTAGAAAACCTGTTTTCACTTGAGACCAACTAATGAATACTCCTACACCAACTGCTGAATGTAGACCTATTGAAAAGTAGATCAGCCAGTCGTGATTTTACTAGTGTCAAATCAAATTCTTTGCACACATCAGAAGCACAACTCATCTGGTTGTTAGCATCCGTAGCAGCAAAATGTGAAACAGGAAGGACATGATCTCATGCTAATTTCACATTCTTTCTTACTCTCCATGTCTATGACATTTATTTATTGTACTTAAGGTAAGACAGTGCTGATGGTTATATGTATGACCAGAGTGGGTTAGATCCAAAGCCCATTGAGCTAATGTTCCCATCCCTGGAAGTGATTAGTGTTTGTATCTAAGTAAGAGGGGAAAAGAGGTCAAATACCATGTGTTGTCTCATTAGGAAATACTGGTACTCGGGAACTGGCATGCTAGAAGTGGCATCTTTGGGTTTAATAGCTTTGAAAGATTTTTTTTGTATAAAATTGCCTAATTTTCCATTATTCTGTGTGGAGTGTGATTTAGTGGGATGGTATAAGAAGGCTTGGCTCCTGTGGAAAAGAAAGAATGTACCTACACATTGTAAAAGTCTTGTCTCCTAGGAAATACACACAAAAAGCTAACATCAGGGTCAGGTGAGGTGGTCCTTTTAGATCATGGCTTCGGTAGCCGAGGACAGGACACGTGTCTGATGGCTCTGATTTCTGTGCAGATGGATTCTCTATAGGATGCAGCTGCCAAGGTAAGGAGCAAGTATGAATTTAGATTCATTGGGTGATTTATATTGGGCTGCCTTAGACTGCTTTTCACAGCAATGGCAAAAGGCATATCCTCTGTTGTATCATGATCCATCTGCTAAATGTCAGGTCTCTCAGTTGATACATGGTGGATTACGGCACCTTGGTGAACTAGCTGAAAGGATGCTCTTAATCTGGCAAAACAAGGTATTCTCTCAATCTTGGAAACAGCTAAAATTTTGAAGATGAAAAGTAAGTAAATATGTGAAAAGAACAGCAGCTTAAGGACTTAGAAATGTTAAGTTCAGCAAAGAAAAATACCTTTCTATAATGGAGCTTTATGCAACAGCTTTATCTATATATGAGACTATATATATTCATGTTCACAATATAGCCATAATTATATATATAATTTAGTTTCTCATAACTATACATGTATATATTTTACAAAACTGTGATTTTTTGCAACAGATAAAAAACAGGGGTCTGTCACGAATTTCTTACAGAAGCCCAAATTTAGGAAGATAATTAAATATGTACCTTATTTTGAATACATTTGTCTGTTTCTTGACTTTTGTAGAATTATTCACACTCATAAAATTAAAAATGTACTTGGGTGTCTGACTGAATTTGGTTTTAAGTTGTTTATTTTTCAATTAATGAGTTTGAATGTTCAATATGAGGCCACAACAAATGGCAGTATTTGCTCATTGAATGTGATACATGAAATTTAGTGATGTGGTCCTGGTCATTCTGAACAGCGAGTACTCTCCAGAGTATTTCATAAGGCAAATTTTAAGATACACCTGACATATGCAGGTCTTTTAGACTGGCAACTGTCTGAAAATTACTTAGTAAAACCACCTTAGCTATCAATGCAGTAGCTAAATACACCGATTTACAATGCTTAATATAACTTAATCCTGGGATCTTTTTATAACATCCTAAAATACTTTGCAACCTGGAGTCAAGGTTTTCTTTTCTTAAAACCCTATTATAAGGAAAGTTAATTTCACTTTAAAGTCGGAGGCCTTACCTACCCAGCTGCATTACCAGTCCTCTGACAGCCCTATTCAGCTGGACCCTGCTGATATGTTGTAGAGATTTGAAAGTAAAGAATTGCAAGAAGTGCAATTTAATCCCAAAGTCATTACCTAAATGCTGAGATAGGATGGGGATTACCACCAATGTAAATGAGATATGAGACAGCCAATGGATTAGGGGACCCTTTCTTTAGGATGACTTCAGCAAATAGGCTAAGATAAGGAAATCTTTGTAATTACATGGAGCTACACTGGTCAATTCTGACTTTTAAATACTAAGGCGCTGGAGAAAAGGAAAAAAAACCTACATATGTTATTCTGTGCAATATTAAGTAATTCCTTTCTAATTCTATGCAATCAATAGAAGAACATCATGCCAAATGAAAAGATGAGGGCTTCCTACATGTCCTTTTGTGACTGGTATCATTCCATCATTTTTGGTAATATCATTTCCAAATTAAATTTTATGGTCCATTACATACTAGCTCAAACACTTTTCTAATGGAATCTTAAATGGAACTGACTTGCTTTGCGTGGGGTTTGTCTCTCAGTTAAGATGTTATTTAGTTCTAATTATCAGATAATGAACTCAGGAAATTTAATTTTTAATATTTATATGTCAAAAGTCCATTGTACTTTGGTTAAAGGCTTTAAATTAAAAATTAACATGGACAGAATACTAATTGAATTTTTTCCCTATCTATAAGAGTGAGAAATGAGTTACATAATTCCCAGATTAGCTTATTACACTGCAACTGTTTACTTAAAAACTTAATTTAGTCTTCAGAAATAAATCACAAATAAGGAGATGCAGGAAAATAAACCTAAGAAGCTTTAAGTATACAAGCTTAAAATGCATCACATCTTTATATGCATTGTCTCATCTTTATATCTATAAGGCATCAGTCAGATGAATGTGTATATTTACTGCATATGTAAATATATGTACATATATGCAGTTTCTAAATAATATCAGTACTTTTTATGGATGTTCTCTCTATTTACACTTTGTTTTTTTACCTGCTTTCACTCCACCTTTCCTTCTTAAAAAATAGAAACACAACATCTTTATTTTTATCCTTTCATATTTAAGAGCAAGTTGTCTCAGGGAAATAATAGCAGGTATGAGAAAAGAATATTTCTTTGGACTTAAAAGTTTCAACAGGTGCCTGTTGAATTGTATGCCCTTAATTTGCATCTGTAATCTTTCTGTTGGTGTCTTGTGGTTACTGGGCTGCACTGGAACTGGGAAGAAGTAAATTCCATTCTTTTCCCTGCTACTGTTTACTAGAATCACCAGGTGTGGGTCCCATGAAGTGTGAGGCTGAGAAACGACTGTTTCCATACCTTGCTAATATAATAGACCCTGGTGATTGAGCTAAAGCCTCAGAAAACTGTGTTTAATGTGTGGAGAGTGACCTTCATCAGAACAGATCCATACCACAGAGTATGCAGCCTGCGAAAGGACAGAGATTGAAGAGGAGTGTTAATCTTCATTTTCTTCCCCAGAAAGGGAGTAGGGGGACAATGCTTCAAAATTTATTCTTATTTGGAACTGTATTAGGTACTACCTCTCATATTTTTGTGTAGTGGCGTAGTACTCCCAGCAGAGACTGGACAGCTGAATCTCTACATTCACATATGTCTTTCTTATGTACCGTGTAGCCCCTGTTCACTGTTGGAAGCTTAACTTGGGTTCAGTCCTGAGATGTGTAAGCTCAACCGCCTCATGGATCTTCTGGAGCACATGCCAAAGCATGTGCCATACAAAAACAGGGTAAGAAAGCTGGATTTGTACAGCTGGGAGAAAAGAGGGCTCAGTGGGCTTATTATTGTTGATTTCAGCACCTAATGAGGGCTGTAGAGAAGACGGAGCCAGACTCTTCTCAGAGGTGTGTAGAGAAAGGATGAAAGGAAACAGACACAAGGGGTAGCAAGGAAAATTTCAATTAGATATAAGGTTCAAGATGGTGGTGATAAAAAACCTGAGCAGGTTTCTCAGAAAATCTGTAGGGCATCTGTCCTCAGAGATATTCAAAACTTCCATGGACAAGGCACTGAACAACTCACTCAAACTTCAAAGCCAGCCCTGCTTTGAGCAAAAATTTCCGAAGGTCCCTTTCCAGGCAAAGTTATTCTGTGATTAATCTATCTGCATCCTAAAAGATGTCTTAAATTTTTAATTGGTGGTATGTAGACATATATCAGCAACATATCTTTTTTTCAAAACTCACTTTGAAGAAAACTGGATGCAAATAATGTTTTCCAATGTTATTTACCTAGATATATATATCTAAAGTGGATCTGGTACTGTTGGTGTGACATGATATATGAGCACAGATGATGTATCACTTTCCTTTAAAAAGACTGTCATTTATGTGTCACCTATGATTAAATTCCCATCTAACCTCTCTGTACCTCTGATTTACCAAACCAGGCTTGTGAGTTTCTATCAAAGAAACAAACTCAACCCAAACAATTTTCTACTTCTTACTGCTCTGACATTATCAACAGGAGAAATCTGCTCAGATTTTGCTATCGTATTCTCCAAGCTTACGATTATTCTAGTTTCTTTACTGGGGTTAGTTTTGGCTCACAGTCCTGGAACAGGGATTACAGGTTTCACCTGCATGGGCTTTGAAAATTAATTATTATTGGAAGAGGTAGTTATGCAAAGTTACTTTCTACTCATTGAATCTAGGCTCTGTTCACTAATGTGGTCTGAGAGCAGGCTGAAATTCAAGCCATTCATCAATTCTGAGACCTTCATCCACCTTGTCTCTTTTGGAAGCTTGCATTCAAGTCACCACTCCTTAGTCTGTGAAAGCATTTGTTGATCTCGGAGATTTCTGGGATTCAAGACCTCTGAAATAAGGGAGTCTGTCATCTTCTGTGGTATCTTCAGTGAAAAGCAAATGGCATAATTCACAGATTGATTCTCATCCACCATGCAACTAAGTGTGTCTATGGGGCACCACTAGCTCTGGACATGTAAGAAGTTAATCAGTAGGCTGTGGTTTTGATTGAATCAGCAGCTGTATTAGAGAAAGGCCAAGATTATTACTGACTCATTTTCTACTTCAGCCCCACAACCTGAATGATTTCCTAACCCTTTTCTGCAGTAAAACCAGGAGGCTCAGCAGGAGGGTAGACAAGCCAAAGAAGTGAAACCCTTGATTTTGCATGAAGTTCCACATATACAAATATGCCATGTCCTCACAAGTGCTGGGTTGGATTTTGTGTGAATTATACAGTGCTGGACTATGCATTATCTGTTGACAAGGAAGAACAACACCATTTTGTAGATTAATCATTATATTCCTTATGGAAAACAATGTTCAAGCTTATATATTACATTGTGATAAGCTGGGATCAGAATAGGTCAAATAGTATGATGTCTGCTTAGAAGCTGTTAGCAAAACAGAGACCATCTGCTCATGGTGAGACAGGCAGTGTTGTAGAGGGGAGTACAATGAATCTCTCCCATCAGCAAAACGTGCTGTTGCACTGATTACTGGGAAATCAGAGTCTGGAGAATTGTCTTTACCAAAACAGCAGCAGCCACAGGGAGCATGAAAGGGTTCTAGCTGATGTCCAGGCAATAGAACACAACTAACGATAGGTCTGCCACCAGCCTTCAGTGTAGCCTTGGCTCCAGAAACACATGCCACATGCTTTTCCTTCCTACCAGCCTCTGGTAAACCTCTCAGAAAGTGATCCAGAATATGCAAGGTGTTCTGATATGAAGGAGTCATGCATTATAAATCATTTGTAGGTAGCATCATCAGCTGCTGAAAGAAACACTGGGAGGACCCATGGGGAAATAACTGTAGTGTATGTTAATTATGTTTCGATAGGTTGTGCTCACTGCTCAGAAGCACATCACGCTGAATCAATTAATATTGGAAGAAAGGAGAAGCATGAAAATGGCACAACCTATTATCTCTGCTCTTGAAGGCTGCAGTCTGATTCTCTCTCATTCTTCCACTAAGCAAATTTCTCACACCTAATCTTTTTCCAAAATAAATAAATAAAATTTCTTAAGACATATGCTACCTGTGAACAGATAGTTCATTGGTTTTTAAAATGAGTGTATATGCATACATGGGCATGTGAGCTTCTGATGCAGCTGGTATAATAGAGCTTTCACATTCATTTTTGCTTTTTAATTGAACAGTAAATTAATTTGATTAATAAAAAAAAAAAAGGTTAGCTCCTGAATATGAATTAAAGGCAGGCTAAGCATATAAATGGTTGAATTTGAATGGTTGGACTCAATGATCCGGTGGGTCTCTTCCAACCTGGTTATTCTATAAATATGTCTTTCAAACTAGTCATTTTGCAAATCTTCTAATTTTTCTTTTCCTTTTATTTCCTTAGGGCTGTATTGGTGAGACTAGAGCAGATGCGTTCTGTTCTTAGATGTTTATTTCCATTCTCAATGGCTATTTGAATGGTTGCATCTTGCAATAATTTTGTGCTACTTCTTAATCTTTTTTAATATTATACCGTACAGTTTCTGGGCGCATCTTACATCACATGACTCAAATGACTAATCCTTAAATAATACCTAGTGAACATCAGATGCCTGAATTGAACAGTTTAGCATGTCTGATTTATTTTTTTCCATCTTTCCTTTTACTTCATTGTCATTTTCCTGTTCTTCTAATATACACATTATCTTGACTCCACCGCACTTCAACTAAACCTAGGAAAAGTCTCAAGACCTTGGGAACAGGACCCAGCTGTATTATTTTTTTTTTTGGTGACAGGTAAATAAGAGACTTTCATCTCAAAATCTTAGTCTGGGAGGAGTAATGAAATGCTACAGCAATGAGAAAGGAAGCCCAAAACAAGAACAGAAAAATGAGGATTGATCTGGATATCAAGTTGAGGCGCATACATGGCACGTGCTTTGATCCTTGCTTATGAAAATACCAGTGTGAAACCTTGTTTCTTTATTTCATGTTTTAATATAAAGCATTATTGATCCTTTGCGCATTGATCTTTTGATCTATTATCTCTTAAAACTTCACTTCTCCGATTTGCGGCATACACTGAAAAACCTGCATCTATATGAAAGTGCTTCTACGTGCAGCAATACACTCCAGTCATTCCAAGACCAAGATATATGATTTAAAAACCAACAAATTATCTTTCCACTTCTAACTGATTTAAAAACAATTGCCTGACTGTTGCTTCAGAGAAGGGTGGGTCTTTCACTGTCACAAGGTCACTTTGCAAGTTTTAATTGCTGGGTGCTGTTCTGTCCTTTCATGGCTTTCTAAGTGATAAATAGCTCATTGGTTCAAAAGCTAGTCTATATAAACAAGCTTATCTCTGCCCATAGTCTTTAATGAAAAATGAGTTGTGAGTATCATTGTTAATCATGGTAATTGTTAATGCTAAGAGGGCTGGTATTATGAGTTTTCCTATTAGGCTTTCAATTCGTTATATAAAATGAGCAATCTGGTAGCCATCTATAACATTCTAATTTTAATTATCTAGTGGCTGCATTTCAGACCACCCTTTCTTTATTGAGATTAACAAAACCTTTAATGCAGTAAGTAGTGTCTTTTAATGTAATTGGGTGAAGTTACTTGAAATGTTCAATATGTAATGGTATCATTAAAGATCAAGTCATCATACTATGATGTACTTCCTTCTGGGAATCGCTCTTTATTGGTTTTGATTTAGCTTACTTGACTTACACTACCAATTTTACTCATGTTTGTTCAGCTCTGTGTTAAAAAGACCTCACATTTTGCATGTGTAAGGAAAAAAAGATAACAAGGGAAGACTTCAAGGCTAGTAAGGCCTAGACTTTGTGAAGAAGTTAATGTATGAAAGACAAAAGGACAGAGGAAAAATGGATTTAAACCCAAAACTAACACTTCATGCAACTCCTTAGACAAACAGCAGCAGTGTTTAATTATGGACTACAGTATCTAGACAGTAACTCCTAAAAAATCACCACACTTCACACACGTCTGCTTCAGCTTTGTAGGATGAGGTACATAGGAACATATCTTCTCTCCGTCATTTGAAACACAAGTATTGATCACAGCAGCATTGTGCCTATTTAAATGAATCAGGAGGGTGAGCTCCTTTGAGTATATCCATGTGGATCAGTGACAAAGGCTAAAGTGGCTGATATCTCCCATTTTCCATATTACGCCATAATATATGTCATAATAAAGATCTACTTATGGAAATGCAAAATATGTAGGATATCCCATTACAGATTTCTTTTATCTCTAAGATAAACACAAATCTTCTGCCAGTCTCATGTTTCTGCTGGAAAGAGGGTGGAAAGGTTAAAAAAAAGCACAGAAAAGAATTAGTTATGGAATTCCTCAGAGGGAAATATTATATTTTTAAGAAATTCTTCCATACAAGCACGCATGGATCTGTTTATCATGGGAGGAAACAGAAAGATGTGTAGGAGCTGGATTTCCCAGCAAAGGTGGTGGCACTGGGGCAAGGAGATGTTTATGAACTTTCACAGCACATCTTGCTGATACAAACTGCCAGGAAGGGCTCCCAGATGTGAATACACTTAAATAGCTTTTTGAACAGCTGTTAGCTAGCTTTGTTATTTGCACAGTTTGAGTTATCATTGACTCAGTCACCAGAAGGCTGATTTGACTTTGACATCTGCAAAATTTGGAGAGCTGAACAATATTCTTTGTTCTTGCATCAATACAAGGTGTTTCACTCATGGATGCAAATCCCTTTGTTTCTTGGCTATGTTTAGCATCTATCTTTTGTTCTCAATGCTCATTTAGTTTCTTTAGGTCAGAGAATAAGGAGTCATGAACCCCAGCTAGGCTGTTGTAGTGTTTATTATCATTTTGTCACAGTAAAAATTGTGTTCATTAATTATGAATGAAATTTGAGCAATGATCCAGGAAGTTAAAGATGCTCTGCATTTTGCACCCCTTTCTTACTTGTTGCATTCTAAATTTTATGGGCTGCAGGTTAAGTTGAGTGCTGTTTGTACCCATGAGGATATGACTGTGTGTGAGGGTGACAATGATTGTGGCTGGCCGTAAAGGATCTAGTTCTACAGTTCTCAGTCTACACTAGCACTGGAGAAAGTCTACAGAAGAAAGTATGATTACTTCCAATTTATTATAGTGCAAATAAGAAACAGCTCTCCTATTTTTAATATTATTGGTAGATGTTCAATTTATTAATTTAATACTCCAAGCATGACCTCCAGTGAGAAGTTCGTTAGCTGCATACTGAAATAAGTCCTGACCCTAGCCAGAATCAAGAAGGGTTTATTGTTATGCAGCTCCAGTCAGTCCCAGAGTTCTCGCCAAGGTTAAAAGTTAAAGATTGATAGTGTCACACAAGCATTTATATGAGACCGGAGAGGTCACAAACAGGCCCTGGGCATTAGATACTCTGTTACAAAAACAAGGAATGTAAAATAGTATCCTTCTTTTTCAATAAGTGTTATGGAAATCTGTCTACCGTAATACTTATTGGCTCTTGAAACATTTCAAACTCTCAATGAATTTACTATATATCTCCAGGTGTAACTTCTACTGATCTGCAGGTAGAGAACAGGAGCTATACAAGTAGTTAATTAAATAATGTGACAGTCTTGCATATATCACACATGGGCTAATATAGGAAGGCCATGTAAAACTTAGGAATTAACTCATCATGCATCCACCACTTCCTACGTATAACCACAAGATTCTTCTTCCAGATTGCTGTTGCACAGTTCCTTTTGCAAACAGCCAACTGCACAAACTTGATGTTCTTAACAGGCAGAGAATTGGGGTGATAAAGAGAATTTTGCCCATAGTATAGGTGACCATAACTCTTTCAGGGTACCTCTCTGTGAGAAAAAAAATAAAAGGATCTGATTCCAGTAAGCTTATTTTATTCTAGGTCAACTGTAACTCTCTTGATCAAGGAAGTCTGTCTTCATGCTTTTTGTCTTACATTCAAGAAGATCAGTTGTGACACGCAGTTTTAAAGAAATATTAGCCAGATTTCTTGCACACTGTTTGGCTAAATTTACTGCGTTACTAATCCTTTGTCCTCACTTGGTGGCAATGGTGGCTTTCAGCTGTTATTCAAGCTGAGCATTATTCAGAGTCATCATTTTCCCAACATTCTTTACTGGGTTCTTTTTGTTTGTTTGTATTTTGGTTTTGTTTTTTTGTTTGTTTGCTTTTTTTAATGTGGCACAAACGAGGAAAATTGTCTGCACCTATGTCTTCTCTGATTTAAAGGAGTTGTTTCTACAACTGTAAAGATGGTCTGTTTTCAGAGCCAGTCTCAGAAGGTTGTGGTTATAGAACTTACATTTTTGAGCATGAAGGGCTGTATTTTTTTTTCAGTGGGGCAAGTGAGCACATAAAAGTGCTTCTGCTTTTCAACAGAACGAAAAGCTCCAAGGGATCTCTTAGTTTGCTAAGTCAAACCCTCTCCCTGGCTCCATGTCATATAATCAGTGTATTGATCTCCATTTTTTCCAGGAGATTGTTTTCATTAGCTCAGTTTCTACCATGAAATTTAAAATAGCTTTTTGACATACAGAGATTTTCTTCTAATGTCCAACCAGTGAATGTCCAGCAACCATAGCTTATGTCTTTCATTACTATCCTGCATACAACAAAGTCCCTTAGTTTCTCTTTCTATCGTTTGATCAGAATGGCAGGAATGATTGAATTTGTCTGTCCTGTATAAGATTGGCCAGAACTACACACAGGGCTTGGATTTATGTGGTCTGACATCTTGTAGGCCACACAAAGGGACTGTAGGCATTCCTGCTCAAGCCAAAGAGCTTGCAGTGAAAGAAGAGCAACTGTCATAGAGAGCGACCAAACAAAAGGATCTGCAGAATGATCTTCAGAAGAACTGAAGGTCGTGACATTCAGCATGACAGTACAAGGTCCATATGTCAGGTAACTTTCATACAACTTCTTCCTGAAGTCCTTCTTGGTCTTGGTTCAGATATGCGACTTAATATCTTTTCCAGATCTTTTTTTAATTTCATTTTGGAAAAAAAATGTTGACAGTCTAACTCTCATTGGTCATGCATACACTCACAAGTATAACTACTCTTGAATAATGGTTAACATCACCTGTCAAGACAGAAGTGTGTATCAGAACTTAATCCCTCCTGGATCTTTGTCCTCTGCCCAAACCTCTCAGTCTATCACTCGTTATAGACCTATGATGGAAAATAAAGTCAAAGTCATGTTGCCCAGTAGTCTGGTCACAAAAAATTTTTGTAGTTCTAGCTGCTAAGTTATAGAATGTGCTGGATAGGTAATAGAATGGAAATGAAGTAATATTTCAATATTTTCATGCTGCCTGCATTACAATTATGATGTTAATTAATTATCTGCCTGGCAGTTAACACCATGCAGAGGCATGGTTGCGGTCGACTTCCTGCTGTTCTGCTAGCAGTGAGTAATTAACCTCTCCTCTTCCCTGGGATTCTTTACAAGATGATCAGTGTGTTGATGATATAATTATTATTAATTCAGTTTCTGTGTTTCGCTGACATTGTTAATTACTTGTCGGTAATCAGCTAATGTTTAATCTTCCTTGCTGGATAGCTTTTTAAAAGGCTCCTTGAAATGGTTCAGAGAGGCTTCCCAGCACATTCTCACTCCTCACTGCATCAAGTGTTGGACAGACCACTATTCAGAATAAATTATTATCTAACTACCACAAAAAGTCTACTGAAGTTGGGGAAATTTTGGATCAAATTAAATTGCTGTTTTCACTGTTGTAAGCAAGAATATGTAAAGCTGTTGTCAATAAATCAGGGGAATAAGTGGGATCCCTTTTGGTGCCAACTTTAAAAATTGATCTCACAATATTGTCAATATCATGTAAAGAGCAAAATTTAATTTAGTGCTGCTTTCCAGTTTCAGAGGATTAGTGATTTTTTCTGCAAATATCTGTTCATGGCATTTTACTTTCAGCAAAATTAATAATTCTCTTTCTTAGAGTCTTGACCAACTATGAAAGCATACGGGCATTGTATATGATATGAAATTCCCTTAGCAAAAATTGCTTTCACACAAATTTTAAAAGTAATGTCAGAAGCTTTTCTTTCTTTTTCCTAAACCATTGCTTAAATGCATACGTCTCAGAATTAGATTAGACCAATTCTATTTCCCACTGCAATAAACACTATGGAAAGTTTGAAAAAATATTTTCATAAAATAAAAAAGTCAGTGTTATTTTTTCAGCATGTGGTTATATCCACCAAATTACTCATTCATTTTGCTTTAAATTTCTAGATTGACATCAGTCAGAATACCAAAAAGACATCTGATATTGGGGGCAGAACAGTAAACAATCATTTTGACAGCGCTCTTCTTTTGAGACTGGAGCTACCCTTGTATAGGTAAAATCATAGCTTAAAACCAGAATAATATGAAGACACTAGAAGCAGTTCTGATCTTTGGCAGGAGTGAGCTTATATGTATTTATGGGATAGACAGTCTTTCAGGAAGGGCAATCAAAGGAAGAATTTAAATGAAAACAAGAAGTTTCTTGATAAAGGAGGTCACATATTTTTCTCTGCCTAGTAATAGTAAGGTCCCAGTGGTAGTATGATACTTGAATTTGTGGTATTTTATTTCAAGAACAGTGTGAGAATGCACAATCTATAAGGAAAGTGTGAATTGAGATTTTCATCCTGAAGCTGAGAAGGCTGAGACTCAGTTCACAGTAACAGTTTTTCCAAGGTTAGGATTAGACACTAGGAAAGACTTTGAGACTAAGAACAGGCAGAGAAGCAGAGCTAGGAACTGCTAGGATTTGAATTGAACCAAGGAAGATGGAATCAGATGAACTGAGGAGCTGGAATGAGGGAAAGGAAAAGAGGAAGGGAGAAACACTGAGCCAGGCAGAAGTTCCACAAGTAAAGGGAGATGTGCCTGAGATGATAAGGGATGCCTGCAGCAGACAGAATGCAGGGAAGTAGAACAGTTGTGAGAGCGGATCCCATAAGAGCCGCAAGAAATGAGGGGAGCAATAGTGCAGTCAAGCAGGATGAGAATAAAGAAGCTGTTTCAGAGGCCACAAAGAAGAAGGGATTAGAATAGAGGAAGGACTATTAAATCCAAAGCAGGAATAAGGACATGTGTTTATTTCCACCGAAGTCACATGGCAGAGGCTGTGAACAGTGAAATGGAGGTTGTTCCAATGCCATTTAAAAACTGTCTAAGTCTTAATTGCTTTGCTCCACAAGAATTTCATGCAGAAAAATCTGCTATCTTTTGCCTGAGATTATCCTGAAGTTTTGCTTTGAACCTGGAGTTTGAGAAACTTGGATAAAACTCAGCCAATGCCTTTATTTCATATTGAAACCCTGCAAAATGCTTCTGCTTTATGCTAATGTTTTATTTGGAACCAGAGTCTCTCCTGTGTCAACTAGAAAGTGCTTAAACTCAGCTTAAACTGACATGAAACTGGGGAACATGTGGTGTCATAAATCTTGGAAAATTTAATCACTTTCCTTTCTGGAAGTTTCAGCTTCACTTCTGTACTTTAACACTCAAAGTATAAATGTCCTCTTTTCCTCTCCAAAGTATGTGTGCAAAGCCTAGTCTCACAAAGATAATTAGCAGGATTGTGTTACACTGAGGGCTACACTTGAAGGGGAAATGGAACATTTTTTATTTCCTAAGTCTCACATAAAGGGAATATAAATGAGCATGCGGATTTTGGAATGGTTCATATTTTACATATTCAGGCTCTGGTAATAGGTGGGAGCAATATGAATTGTACCTGTGTACTGAACATGATCTAGTTACACAGCCTGCCTTTGATAACACTCCTCATTTTGTAAGCTATGTGACGTGTCAATTTACTGTTTTCATTTTGGAGACTGAGAATGTTGAATTGAAGCTTGAAGATCAAAAAAAAGGTTAAACCAAAAGAACTGTTAGTTTCCTCTTTTCCCCAAGTGTAAACATTCTTGTGAATTGGAGGGTGACACCCTGTATTATCTGGAAATATGGTCTCCTGTTGTACAGTCCTTTTACAGAGAGAGGATGGTTCAGTTGTTATGGTATTTGTCTTTAATATGGACATCATGGTTTAATTCATTATACTATTAGAAACTTCGTGTATGACCTTGGGAAAATTGTTCAGTCCCAGATTCTCAACAGTACTTAGATGTCTTGTGTTTGCAGGGCCTTAGCTACATCTTTGGATAATATTTATTCACTGCTTCCTATGGATACTGTCTAATAAGCCAGGTAAGTCATATAGTGTATCTGTTTTCTTGTGTCATGTCAGATTCCACAGTGAATATTGAATACTGTTTTTTATAAGTATAATTTTGAGATGAGTGCAAAAAATGTGGTCATTGACCATTATCCCAATAATTCCCATAGACAGAAAAGCACTTTTGGGTTAGAATTCTAACCCAAAAATTAATAAAAATGTGGTTACACAAGAAGCCAGTCAGGCGACAATCAAAAACATGTGAGGGGAGTTTTGCAGTCTTTCTCTTTGCTCTGTAGAAGGCAGCACAGAGTGGCACAAGCTGATCACGAGAGGAATCGGCAGTCCAGCAAAAGCAAAATCCTGGGTTTACCCAGAACAGTGTAAATCTGGCACTGTCCCAAGAAGACAAGGTCTTTCCATCAGATCTGCAGCAGATGGTCTTGGAGCAGGAGCTTTCTTGGCAGAGGCAAGGAAGACATTTCAGCCAGCTTCATTTATTGCATAGAGTTCATGATGAGCTAGTGATGCTAGAGCTAGTGATGGTCATTCTGAAGTTCAGAATGGTCCCTGTCTTATATACTCAGAGCTGCTCACTTTTAGGGTTTGGCCAAATTGCTGAAAGAAATATAGCTTGACTTCACATTCTCTTAAAACTACCTACTTGCTTCCCTGCAACTACGTGAAATTATCAGGTTGCTTAACAAACAAAAGAATAAGATTTAACATTATATCTTTTCCTCTGTAGTGAATTCAAGGTCAGTATGAGCTATTGTCATTTGCTGCCTGAGCATATTACTTGAATAATTCTGTTCAAAGACCAATAACATAGATTTTCCCCAAACAAGCTCTAGAAATAGATTTTACAAAATTTGGTCCCTTCTAATTATACAAAGAACTCTCTGGGAATTAAAAACCTGTATTAGGTCATTTACACAATACAATGGTAGATGGCTAGGAAAAAAAAAAAACCCAAACAAACTGTCCTGAATTTTTAGCTGAAAAGACCTGTATTTTTTATTAAAATTGAGTTCTAATATGATCTGTGCTTTGGTAGCACAAGAATAATCTCCTGCTGCTAGGAAATGACAGTTTTCAAAAGCTTTTAAAATGTCTCTTATTCTAAGTTATAACCTTAGGAATAAGTCACTGAGAGTCAGTCTATGTTTGACCCTCCATTACTGCAGCTGGAACCATCTTACCCAGTTTTTAACAGACAGGGTTTCTATCACTCTCTCTTCAGTCTAAACTACACTGCAAGAATGTTGCTGTTCTGTTCGTGTGTGCTTTTACCACCATAGTTTACGGTGCAACCCAGGGGATATGGAGACTTTTGTTATATCGTTGGAAATGTCTAGTGTAGATTGTCTGGCTCACTTTTGGTGATAATTTATACTGTTATTGCTAATGTTTCCTGTAGGTGTATAGTGCCATAACTGCATGGATGTATAGGAAAGCACAGGTCACACCATTGGTATCTGGCACACAGGAGCTGGACTCGGGATTCTCCCTGGAGCCAAGGGAGTGATGGGTAGGTGTGAAAGCATCTCTGACTACTTCCTTCAGATTGTTGGAATTGTTTACTATGTTCAAATCAAGTAGCCTGATATGCCGTAATTTCTCTAGGACATTGCAAAAGCAACTCCTAGAAAGAGTGGAGTCAGGTATCATTGTAGATATCTGCTGGCTTTAGAACTTTTATTGGTCCTGATCTTAAATATGAAATAAAGTGTTTGACTCTCAAGGTTCTGGGTGTTTGTAGGGCTGGTAGCTGAAATAACTTGTATGTATGTTTCTGTATTGTATGTAAACCATGGCATTTAGCATTGTTGAAATAAGTGTGGGATAGTGTGGCATCTATACTAGATAAGAAGAGGTTTTTTTGGTAGAAAAACTTAAACCCTCCTCAATGTGTGATGAATATACTTCTGCATTGAGCTGCACGTTGGTCCATTGATTTCTGGTTATTATGAACACTTTCTTCTGCTGAAGCAGAAATAATGTTCAAAGAAGTGACAGGGGACTGCAGGATATCTGCTGGGTCATTCATTCCTCTACTCACATCAGCACACTGGATTGCCCTTATGATTGACCAAAATTCAGTTGAAACCACTTATGATTCCTGTTCCCATCTCCCCTGTGGATATTGGACTTCAGTAAAGCCTCACCTGTACAGTATCAACAGTGAGGGAAAAGCATGACGTTTTTGGAGGAGAAGCTGATAATGGCTTAGACTGCTGTCTGAGGAAAAGCAAGGGATGGTATTGCAGAAGGGCATGCTTGATAGAGGGAGATAAGTAAATAAGTCTTTAAAGTAGAAAAAGTCACTGTTAGGCACAATATGAGTGGAAGGAAAAGGGGTGACTGCTGTCAGACAGCAGATCATTCTATGGAAGGGAAAAAGAGCATGGACTAGTCAAATGAAGAGACAATAAGGTTTGCATGAGAGTTTTACCTAGGTGGAAAGCCTGAAAGATATTATTATATACATGTGAAAACTAGGAAATATCCAGATACTGCTTGAGCACCTGCTTACAAGTGCACAGCTGAATGTACGGTCTGACTTTGCTTATGTGGCTGAAGGGTTGAAGGGCCATTGAAGTGGGTTCACTTGTATTTGCCCACCTGCAAATGCAGTACTTGTGCTGGATGTGGATTGTGGTCAGTGCAGAGAAACTTTTTAAACAAAGTTTAAATCTTATTTAATTCCCATTACAAAATAAGAAAAACAATGAAGTGCAAGGTCCATTAATTATTGGCTGCAGGCATTTAAAGAGAGCTCTTGGAGATTTCATCTACTCAGCTGCAAAATAGTTTGAGATTACTATCCCCATCTTGCAAGTGGGGATCTGAACCTCAAGGTCACACAGTATGTCAGTAGTGGAGTCAAATAAAAGAAAAAATCCAGCAAGCTCTTGCTCTAACTGAAAGTCTGTACTGCTGCATTCAATATACATTATAGATAGTGAACTGTAAACTCCTGTGAAAAGAATCTGTGGGTTTATTACTTCAATAATCTGAAAATCTAATTCTGATTTTGCTGCTATGGTGTCAGTGCTACGAATCTAAGTTGGTTTCTCTTCAATTTTTCAATCTGGCTTGTCTAGGGAGATGGGGTGACATTTCTCCTTGTTTTGCTCTTTTATTATTTCTCTTACCTCTGTCACAACCCTCTAAAACAATACTTTAGAAAATGACAGAGAAGCAGTGTTTGTAAAATGTCATGATCACAAACAATCAGAGTGATTGCATGCTACATTTATCGTACATCAATGTCTCCTGCCATCTTCTTGAAACTACAGAAGTCTACAAAGTGAAGCAGGACTTGCTCTCACAGTAAGATGTCATAACAGCTTTTTGCAGTCTCTTGTTTTAGAAGGAGCGGTGAGCTAGTTATTTAAATCCTGTATTACCAACTCCGTCTTTTTAATTGAGTGAGTTGTTAGTAGTTGTTTGCAAATATTTGCTGAACATTTTAGTTGAGCCTTATCTTCTCTTTTGACTGTTCATTATTGAGGCTGAGCCATGTGATGTGATTTTCTTTCTGATTCTAGGCAGAGAGGATGAATAATGGAAGAATAATGAATTGCTGAATTTGAAGACAAAATTTCAGCTAATTTGCTGTTAGTTTCACAAGTTAGCTGTGTCAGTCAGAATCTGTGGAAATAACAAACAGTAAATCTCCCAAATCAAAGTTAATCACTCTGCTTACTTTCGCTCACAAAATTACAAACAAATCCATCAAAATATGCCATCTGCTTAAGCATTTTCAGCAGAGCTGGTGTCTATGATCCATGACTTTCATTCATTCCCTGAAGCACTCGTGTTAGGTCCGCTGTAAGTCCTTTCTTAGATTTCCATTGCATTGCATCTATGATTCTATGATTCTCAAAGCAAAGAAACAAGGAATAAAGAGAATGGCATCTTAAATACATGGTTGTGCTTCTCATGGCAGCATAATATACTTGTGGTTTTTATATTGCCCTGTGGGCACATGTGATTTCAGAAGCAAATGAAAAGGTTGATTGCGATCTACACAGCTATTTGGCTTCAGCTGTCTTGGATATGAGTTCAAGTCCTTGTAGGCTATCGAGGTACCAAAGAGCAGCGGGGACTTCTCTGCTAGAATTGGTGGGCTGATCTTTGGCATTGAAGATTTCCAGTGACGGCTTCTCTCAGTGGTAACATACTTCTGCCTTCTCATCTCCTAATATATGCAAGGATATACTCAATTTTAGGTGCTCAAATTTAACCAGGAGATCTTGTGGCTAGGAAAAGATGAAGGAGGCTTGTTGTCTCTGAGGGGTCACAGGGAGTTCCTCCAGAATGGGAGGCACGGCTGAACAATGAATTAACACACTGGGACCCGAGGTATTGTCAAAGTTTGTTTTACGTAGGACCTCACTGCTATTTCATTAATGTAGAGACATCCACCATAGACCACAGTGTCAACCAGTTTCAATTGCAATATTATATGGGGCTGGGAAGGGTACATGCTTGCCAGCTATGCCAATGAATTTGTTCAAATGCTGCTCTTCATCAGACCTGAGTGGTTAGGTTGACTTAACCGCAGGTGCTTGTGAGAAAGATCTTGCCTGGAAAAGAGAGATCTTTACACAGAAGTCCAGAGCTCTATCTTAGACTTGTGTTACAAAAATCTCAGTAGCTGCATTTCTGTAATTGTATTCCTAGAACAACTAGTACAGTAACTGACTTAAACTTGAATTTCACAACTGTCCTGTGATACATACATTGAAAAAAGTCTTATCTTTGTATTAATATTTGTGTCCTAAATTGCAATCAATATGGTGAGAAACAATTTGATTCCTGCACATGCTGCATTATCTGCTGTAAGAATAAACTACGGTGCATAAGAATAAACTACAGTGCAGATTATGCAAATACTGTTCTATAACGACAGCAGTTACTGCAGTGTCTTCCACAGTATATATCAGTGTAGTGAAGCAATTAAACAGCATAGTGAAGCCATAGCAATTACCATTCTAAATTATAATAAGCAATTCAATATACACTATAGGATAAATCATTTCCTTATAGCAAGCACTGTATATGTGCTTTGTTTTTTATTCTAAAGCCCTTATTACTTGTCGTCTGAACACTGTGCCAGATGATTTATACTACATGCTTGTAATTTCAATGCATATTTATTGTATGACTTCTGTAAAAAACGCTTGTAATGATTATAACTGTGTTAACTTATTATCAGTTTGCAGTGATATCTTAAAAAAAGAAACCAATGGTGTTCTGAGAAGGAAGGGTACCTTTTGACTTTATTTTTCGAAAAAACATCCAGAACTAGACATCATCTGAAGCTTAATAAAGCTACCTTCCTGTAATTTAAGGGGATTTAACTCAGAATTAAACACATGAAATACTAAGCTAAGTTCTATTCACTTTTAGGATCAGCTTTCTTTCCAGGTAGTAAACAGATTCCCACTAAAACTTGTGCATGATTTTAATTACAGATAAGTTTCTCTTTAAAGGCCACAGCATTCATGCTCAGGTTGCTAAGCTGAATTCAATACATCTATATGTTAAAGGTAGCAAGCTAATGTGTAAACAGGGAAAATATTGGAACCAATTGCTGTTAATTTGGTTTTGATCAATTTGCATTGACTGCACTTTACATGCAAATGAGAAGCGTGTTGGATTATCCCAGCTGAAAATAGCTGAGATACTGAACTCTTTTTAAAAATCAAAAACCAGAACAAATGAAACTGGAGCAACAGAAAGTGGAAAGGCCTGTGTTCAAAGTGTTTGTAAAGAGAAGTGAAGAATTAATGAATACATATACGTTAGTACAGCTCAATGTAGTACAGATTTATGAAACTGGTGTTTAGGGAGTCAAGATGGCAAATTCTGGGTCCTATTTAGAGTATTCTAAATTTTTGTGCTGTTAAGGCTACTAAAAATTGATCGTTAGTTTTATAATAACTTGGAAAAGTTTGTGTGAACCAGGCAGATGTGGAAAAGCAAGTACAACAGAAAGACAGACAAAAAGAAAAAAGAATAAATGTAGAAGTTGCCATTTGGTAATACCAAATCTCAACTGAAAAATTTATTTTCTGGCTGGTAATAAGACCAGAAGGAGATGATCTTTAAGGTCTTTTCCAACTCAAACCATTCTATGATTTGATTGTTCTATGACTGTAATATCACTGAGGTGGACGGACTCGATGATCAGGTGGGTCTCTTCCAACCTGGTTATTCTATGATTCTATGATTCTATGAAAGTATTTTGCATTTGTGGCACTGCAGAAGAATAGTCTGAATGGACTGCAATGATTGTGAAGTAGTTGAAGTCCTGTGATACATTTGATCCAGTTTTACGTAATAATACCCACAAAAATAATTCTACCTGACTTACAAAGAATGACATGGGTTGAGAAATATCTGTTGGAGCATAAAGAAAAGCGACAGTGAATGTGTGTAACGCTGCTGTCAGTAGGGTAGTTAAGCACTATGGCACTCAGCATATGGCATAGGTCCTTGCCAAGAAAGCCTTTAATCTTATGTTTACATTTAAAGGAGCTGTTTGCATCCTATTGACTGCAGCAGCACTTAAACACACACAGAGAAACTTTCTAGATCAGAAATGCTTTCCTTGAGATAAATATCTCTTTTAAAGATCCAGAAGTAAAGCAAATTGTAAGAAGTTGTGAAAACCAGGAAGGACATGGGTGTACTTATGGAAGACATTAGAAACATGACAGGAAATGAGCAAATCAGATGCAGTCTTAAAAACTGTTTAATGGGATACTAATCTAGAAGGAAACTATCCAAAGCACATATCAAATCAGAAGAAAGCTGGAAAGCAGTTATTACACTGGAGAATGGACAGACATGATAACATAGCATATTAGACATGAGTAAGTAATGTTCCTAGAAGTAGCTGGATTTCAGCCTGATATTTTAGTTCATGGTGAAACAGGGGACTTCCACTTAAAAACCTGTAAAAAGAAACACCCAACCATTGGTGGTAAGAGAACATTGGCAGGCGGTATTGTTCTGTCTCCAACTTCAATTTTATCTTCATATGGAGCAGGAGCTTTGCTTGGAATTGTGGGATATTGATCCAGGGTTGATATTATAGTATCAATTAACAAACAATGGTTCAGCTGGCAAGTGTGCAAAATAAATATATTTGATGTGTTTCCGTTGTTATTGCTAACTTCCATAATGCCACCCACCCACATGAAAGATGACAGAACTGCAAAAAAAAGGTTGTCTCTGGTTGCCATCATACCCTTCTTTTCAATAGCTCCAGGAAAGAGAGAAGGCTCAGTTATAAAACTGAGATGGGATTATATTGAATGTCGAAGGCAGTGCAAAACAATCCTGAAACACTTAGCTAAAAATGTTTAGAGAGCTGATCTATTGAGTTATTTATTTTGTCCTCCCTGTATTATGTCATTAAAAGTCTTACTGCATTTTTGCTTTCTTTGTCTTTATGTTGTCTGACTGACTGCAGGCTCATAAGCTTCTGGCTGATTTTTCTGGGCTTGGATTCAGGTGGCACATGCCAATGAAAATTGTATTGGTATCTCCAGGCACTAAATTTCAGTTAGGCAGAAAACAGCCATAGTTCAAGCATTTCAAACTGCAGGATTGGATCATGCCTGTCTGTGTCAACTCTGATATACAGTTTCTATCTCTTTGCAGGAGACAAGGAATTAATCTCTGTCATTTTGACCACTCTGCTAAGACTGCTGGCAAGGCAACTGTTGAGTTTGTGTTGTGATGCAGGGTTTTATCTGCTGACTTTGACCATAACCCTACTAAGGCTTGTCTTGGGATGCATGTGACATAGTAGCTCTTTTTTATGATTGTAATGCTGAGCACGTGAAGAACTTCTTTGAAGTCAAGGCAAAATTACTAATATCTAGGACATAAGAGTGCTTGCATAACTTCAAAAGAATGTTTCCTCAAAACACCTAGACCTTACTTGATGTGTCTCTGTGGCACTGCAGTGGGCTCTGGAGACTTCCTTGAGTATCTTCTGGAGGTCTCACTGTGTTGAATTTCTCAGGTATAAATTCTCTCTTATGTTTTGTAGGTTTCCATAATTTCACAAAACAGAGGATAAGTACAGAAGCAAAAGAATCATCTGGTTGGATCCCAATTTATTCCACTGCTGCAGAAGAAGAATCTTTATGGTAGCTGTCCATGAAGGTGCTGATGGGTTATCATAGTGTTCAATAACTTTCCAAGACTCAGCTGCCAGCACGGGCTTGAACTTTGGAGTGTAAGTTTTAACTAAATTCTTTTGTGTCTTATGAGCTTTCTTACAACATGAAAAGATGTCCCAGTCATTCTGGAATTCCTTAAAAGAAAATTCCCCATATCTTCTTTTCTCAGAAAGGTATTATGGTAGGAACATTGAAAAATCAATATTGATGTAGCCCAGAATATAAAACCTTTATAAGCAGTTTCTCTGGTATATCCTGCGTAATCATGTGGACCTGCAGATTCCTTTGGACATGTGTCCCAGCACAGGGAATTTATTCTGTTTGTGTCATGTCACAAAGAGTAGCTCTTTAAGGTTTCTGAGCTAGGTTGGACGACCTCTTCAGTCCAGTTGTTGCGTGATCGACATTGTGAGATCTGTTTTGTAGAAACTGTTAGCTGATGCTTCCTTACCTGGACTTGGATAATTCTTGAGCGGATGCTATAAATCCCTTCTGTCTCTTAAGCCTTTCATTCCATCAAAAGTTCTCTCAATTGCTCTTTTTGGGGAGACAATAATTTTGGGAATCCCTTGTCTTAACATGGTTTTTGCTTTGCCATTTTTTTTTGATTTTCACCTGCAGTTCCTTACCCTCCAATGCAAATTTTAGCAGCACCAGCAGTCTTGATTGTTTCTACTTTTTTTTTCTAATTGCCAATGTCTTTTCTTTCTCTGCTAATGTTATCCTTCCTTATCAGATGCTGACTCATGCAGTTGTATCTGGATTAAGCGTAATAAAATTTCCACGTGCTTTTTAGGTGATAGTCTGCCTCACCTTCTGCTGCAGTGATGATTAATTGATCTGAGTTAGTGCTCAGTCACCTCTTATCATGCTCAGTTCACACCACTGGTGTTTGGTATATATATGCAAGAAATGAGGATTATGAATGCATACAACACATTTGTGGTATTTGCCATAGGTTGTGCTATTCCAGACTTCACATTTTTGTGGATTCTGGCCTTCAGCATTTCCCCTGCCTGAGGTCTCTTGGATCTCAGTATTTCAGATTCCTTGCTCGTATTTCTGGTCCTAGAACACTTCAGTCTGGAGTAGGTAACATCCTGTGGTGGAGAAATTATCTTTTTTTGTCCAAGAGCAATTCTAGCTTTTATGTTATAATAGCTTTGTAATGTATTATGTTCTTTGACCCTGGAGCCACATTCCTCCTTGATTTTCTCAGCTGAGAAAGGATTAGGCCTTGCTTGATTTGCTTTTTTGCTTTAAATTAATTAATTTTTTTTCTTTCTGTTTTTTCTTTTTTTTACTTTAGTTTTTTTCCTTCTGTCTTTTTAGATTCTCACACACAGGTTTCATTTTCATTTCCTGCACAACTGTTAAAAACAGAACCAGCAGCTGAATCAACAATTAATGGTTCCTTCTCTTTTCCTTCTTACAGATGCAGTGTCATGGCCCAATATTTTTTTACCCAAAAGGCTCCTCTTTGACCAGTGTCATTATTCCAGAGTTGTTGCTTGGAATTTTTCAGTTGACTTTTCTATTTTTGGGTGCAGTTTTCCTTTACACAAAGACCTTCTTACAATGACTGTAGTTTATTTATTATTATTTTGTTTCTAGGTGGGCTGGGGGAGTAGGTTGTCTTATATTGCCAGTGTCATTTAAAATAGCAATAGTATAAAGAAGAATAAGGTCCTTTAATTTTTAGTGACATTTATTGTATTTTTGAATACATTATGCCTTTGGTGAAACTCCTGTTCCATTAATAGAATGTCTTGTTATTTCTTCCCCCCTCCAATAAAAGTTTACTTATAATAGTTTTGTAAACCTAACCACAAAATATAGGTGCCAGGTCTTGAAGATCTTTTCCAGTATTTATTTTTAACAGCATATCTACTGTAGGTATGTGATTTTTCACTGGTAAATGAAAATGCCAAGAACTTACTATATGTTACTACAGCTTTGCCTATAATAACTTTAAATCTCATTATGATCATCTCATTTTACAGCATGCTTTGGTCCTAAGATCTATATATCAAGAGAATAGCATGCTGGTTGCTGTCCTTGGACATAAAGATTTTTGAGTAAATACAGCAGTCTTGTACATAAGAGAAAAAGCAACAGAGAGTGACCACTTGTGCACTGGGTCATCCACTGGGGCTCCCTGGATTCCTGTGCAATGTGCAATAAGCAATTTGAATATATTTATACAGAAATGGTTTTTGAGGTTGTATTAGGTAAGAAGAAGAGAAGGATACATATGAAGAAATTGCAACCTCTGTAGGTGTAGATACAGTCTCCAGTGTCTGGACTTGCTTCAGCATGTTCCTGTTTTTGCAAAAAGCAGTAGCTTTTCTGCATGAATTCAGTCCTGTCAATGAGATTCTCTCCCAACATTAAAGACAATGTAAAATACAGATAACAAGAAGAGCTAGCAATAGAGGTGTGGAAAGTCACTTATCATACTCTCCATAAGCTTGTTAGATTTGTATGTGTCTTATTGCCTTGACTCTTTCTTCACCCTTTAAGTTTTTGAGCTGATTAAAGAGTGAATTCCAGAATTGTACAAAAGTTCTACCTGAATTTCAGACTCCCTAACAAGCAGAACTCTAGATACTGTTGCTCCAAAGTGAAACGTATTCAAACCGCTCTGGGCTTGTCCATACATCTGCTCCATCAATTGACCACAGGTTAAGTTCTTCATGAAAACCACTGTGGAGAAGGTGTTTTTGACTACTTTAACAGGTGGAATCAGCACAGCATCATGAAGGGCTGCTTTGGAGCACCAAACTATGCATAGTTTTCTATGCATAGAATTAACATTAGCAAAAGTGGGGAAAAAAGATTACTAGAATGAACTCAAACCTACAGTGCCTTCTTGAGGGTTATCAGTGCAGAAGGTTTGCTTGTATTTTAATGTGATTCCAAACCTCAGGTTGGTTCAAGAGATTATGTTGAATAAATAATTCATAATATTTTTCTCATTTAATTATTTGAAGCTGTGCAGACCAGGCATAGCTATATGGCTGGTAAAAAAGTCTCTGAATCAAAAATTGGGAAAGCTTAGAGAAAGGAAAGATAATACAATGTTTAGGATAAATCCAGGCAAAGCAGCTTCTTCCCTGAGCTTCAAATTCTTAGCCTTTGAATTTGTTTTGATCGGAAATCAAAATTTCATTTATATTTTCAAGTCTAGACTTTGTAAAAATAAGTACTTAAATCCTTGAAGCAGATCAAAATGTTTAGGGGTTTAGGTTTTTTCTTTCTCAATTTACAATGATAGCAGATAGTTTTACATTTCAAAAACCTCCTTGAAGTATCAGCAGTTCAACTATTCCAGCACTGTGTGTTTGAAAGTGAAATGATCAGCAAAACTAGAACCAATTATATGGATGTTTTTCTTTGCCAAAACTAAGGTGCTTGCGTGAAGCAGCAAAGAGATTTGAAAGAGTACAGTGCTATATATTGGCTTTTTATAATTAAAAACAAAGTAGTCAAATTTTCTTATCTCTCTTAAAATAAAACTAACAGTATAGAGTATCTTTAGAAATTTGTTCCCATTTACGGAGAATAGTTTTTAAGGGCTGTGGCCTAAAATAAAGGAATCCAGCTCCGCTTTCTTAGGTGGTCACTGCAGATCATCTGCTGCACTAACCTTGTGACCAGCTTTGGCTGTGGCTTCCAATATGAACTATTTCTTCCACACTGCAGGCAAGCATCTGGTACAGAAGGAAGGTTTTTGCTTTTTTCCTTGAAGCCTGGCTGTTTGCAACTTTTTGGGTTGGCTTTGTTACCTATCACTGTTTTATTCATATTAAGATCTCAGTTACATAATACAGGGGGTATTACAGGGAAAGCTGTATGAAACATTCATAATCAAAGGCAAAGTCAACACCTTGGTGAAGCTTCCCCCATGAGACATTTGATTGCAAATTGAAAATATGTTCTTTTAAAGACTTTTTTTTTACTGTGGGGATGGTGAGGCACTAGAACAGGTTGCCCAGAGAAGCAGTGGATGCAGCATCCCTGGAGGTGCTGAAGACCAGGCTAGATGAGGTTTTGAGCAACCTGACCTAGTAGAAGATGTCCCTGCCCATTGCAGGGAGGTTGGAACTGGATGAGCCTTAAGGTGCTTTCCAATCCAAACCAGTCTATGGTTCTATGATACAGACTATGTCTACGCATATAGTAATTCTCAAAACATTCTAAGGTAAACTTGGGTAAATGATACTCTTGTGTTCAACCCTGCAAAATGTACTGTTCCTGAAGATCCAAAAATGAAATCTGGAAAAAACCCAGGAAAGCCAATTTTAGACAGATCATGGTTCAAACTAAAAGAGCACAAGTTTGTGAAAGAAGATGACTGCTGTAGCTCTCCCAGTAGTATGGAAGAGCCATGTCAAGGGAAGGCATTTGTGGAGAAAGACACATCCCATCTTGAGACAAATATCTAAACATTACTTGCTTAAGAAGTCCTATCTTAGGATGGAAGAGGCTGCCCTCACGAAATGCCTTTCTTTCTCATTCCCATAGAGCAAAATTCTAGATTTGTCTAGATTAGATGCTTGACTGTCAGGTAGCTAGTGTTGGTGGAGTGTGCAGACCATGTATCTAGAGCAGTTACTGTGTCAACAGTCACAAATAATTCATAGGATATGAAGGGCAATAAGTAATTTACTTCACAGAATCACAGAATAACCAGGTTGGAAGAGACCCACCAGATCATCGAGTCCAACCATTCCTATCAAACACTAAACCATGCCCCTTAGCACCTTGTCCACCCGTGCCTTAAACACCTCCAGGGAAGGTGACTCAACCACCTCCCTGGGCAGCCTGTTCCAGTGCCCAATGACCCTTTCTGTGAAGAATTTTTTCCTAATGTCCAGCCTAAATCTCCCCTGTCGGAGCTTGAGGCCATTCCCTCTTGTCCTGTCCCCTGTCACTTGTGCGTTCCTGCAGCTGGGAACATAGAAGAGGGGTTATTTCATGTTCTTTGATGAAAGAACAGCTACTGCAAAAAAAATTGGGATGTAATCTGGTCTCTGTATCTCTCAGAGCTTCATCTTAAAAGCTGACACTTCGGCCCAATGCTCTACGGGGTGATTTGTACAATATGGTCCCAACCTCAACTTATCTGTCTCATTTCATTGCTCATCTGCTGGAGAACATGTGGTGAACCAGGACAGCAAAATGACCTGCAGTTTATGCTGTGTCTCTTTTGGCATCCCAGAGGAACTAGCTTCAGCCTTTCATAGAATCAGTGTAGTAGCTCATTGCATGAAGCAGAAACACTGAGATCAATTTTAGAATATAATGATGAGATTTAAATGTTCTCAAAATACCATTAAATGCTTATTTTCTCCTAATACATGAGAAAAAAAATGTAGACTTGAACACTGTTTTTGTTTATGTGGTGAAACTGATAGTAATAATCCATTGAGGGATTTGTCCATGCCAAATCCTTTTGTAGGGAGTTTTCACTTTCTTTTCCAATTACACATTTTCACTCTTCTAATACATTATGAAAAGCTTAGACTCCTTAATAGGTGTCTGCACGGCATGTGGTCTTGACAGAGTTAAGAACAACAACTGCTATGTTTTTAAATGGTATGGTTTGTAAATTGTTAGATTAACCCCAATTTTAATACAGTTTTTTTGCACATATTGGTTTGATAGTTCACAGTACTTGTAATAGTTAAATTAAGCTGAACTATTTGGTTTTGTCCTGGCATAATGTCACAAAGTATAAAACCATTTTTGTAACAGCATGGGGCTAATACATGGAATATCTTTCCATCCAGACCCAGAAAAAGGCAAATCAGGAAAGAAATCTGTGAGGAGTTTTGTAATGGAGTGAGTTTAAAAGCAAGATTTCATGCTAAGCAATTTGCACCATATATTTCAGTGGCACGCTGTAGTTGTAAATGAAACTTGTTTTCAAGTCTTTCCAGTAATTTATTGTGCTCATCACAGCACACAATTGGGATGTCCTTACATGTACACACAGATGAAGATAACCAGGCACATGAGCTAATATGATTATGTCACTTCGTGTATATTTTATATATTTTATTTCTAGAAGGTGGAAGTAAAAATCCCTTCATCCTGAAAAGACAGTGACATTGTGGTGGAAGTTTAGCACCTTCTGATCTTCTTGCTTTAGGCCAATCTTTTCACTTTTGCCTCCTTTTCAGAATTACTTTCCTGTGTTGACATAGGATTGACTACCTTCTGGAAGCAACTTCAGCTGGTAGCATTCGTTAGGTGCCTTTTCTTCTTCTCAGATATGACTCCTATTTCAGGAAGATCTTACAGGTAAGCATAATCCACCAGTGGATGATTTATGCAATCAGGACCAGGTTTTGTTTGTATCCCACGAATGTGGCAGAATTTAGGGACACAAAGATGATCAAAGGAAGCCTTCCATGAAAGGAAAGGCTGAGAGGACTGGGTTAGTTCACCTTTGAGAAAAGAAGGCTTAGGGAAGACCTTATCACCATGTTCCAGTATGTAAAGAGTGGCTACAAAGGGGCTGTAGACTCACTTTTTACTAGGAGTCATGTGGAAAAGATGAGTGGTAGTGGGTACAAGTTATTCCAGGGGAGATTTTGATTGGATACAAGAAGAAAATTTTCCACAATGAGACATGGGAATAATCTCCTCAGGGAAATGGTGGATTCCTTAACATTTGACGGTGTAAAAATTCAGCTGGGCAGGGCGCTGGGCCATCTTGTCCAGTTTGTGCTTTTGCTAAAGAAGGCTGGACCAGATAATCCTTGAGGTCTCTTGAAACCTAGTATTTTGGTGATTCTTTAATTCTTTGAATAGATTTTTCGGTTGACTAATGTATCAATGAATCTCACTGTCACTGCTACCTTCATTTTCAGATAGACTCAGCCATACACCTCTAGGTAGCCATGGTCGTATTCAGACTTCAGAAAACACGGTGTAGCTCCTATATTATTATTTTATTATTTTTTCTTGGCATTGCATTCATGCAGCTTCAGTTCAATTGGCTGTAGGTGACAGAGTAATAGAGAGATAAAATAAGGGAATGTGGTTGAGACCTGAAACTCCCTTATGTTGTTGAAGAGGGTATAGGGATTTCTGATGTCCCAAACACAATAGGAAGCTTTCTTTACCAGGAAAAGGTATCAGTGGATTCATTACTGAGAGGTGCATAGCCAGATCGTGTCAATTGAGTATATGTTTGTGACTGACTTTCTCTTAAAGAACATGTTCGAGGACTGTTGATAGCAGGAATTCTCCAGACTTGCTGACCAGGCTTGGTGAATTCCAGTGACTGGGAATTGATGTCAGCAAAGTTCAGTATGCAATGTCCTGACTGTGAAGAATTAAATGCAGAAGAAATCAGTATGGGGTCAGCGTGATTGTTGGGTCTTGAGGCTAGACAGTTGTTTTCATCTGGATGTTTAGTCCTTTGATCCACCTGCATGCAGAAACAGCAAGCCAGGTCATGCAATTACAGTGGTTCCTTCTGGTCCTTGTCCTGATGGACCTTGGACTTGATCAAAAGTCTTGAAGTTCTCCAGTGGGACCATACTGGTTTATCAGCTTCACATATAGTGAGCTGTGACCTCATTGATGAATTTATTCAATGGACAGCTTAGACTTTATGGTGCTATTTTTGTATTGTTTCTCTATCTTCTATAGTACCAGAGTCCGATTGTTGAAGGAAACATGACACAAAGCAGAGAGACCAGCACTCTGATATGGCATAGGTGATTATGTCAAGTGTTTGGTTGGTCTCTTTAGCTGAGAAATTTACTTGCAGATTTCCTAATTGGAAGGAATGACTGAAGATCATGCTTTCTTTGCAGCATGGGGAATGATTTGGCCACTGGACACATCAATTTTTGGACTCTTTTCCAGGTTACTGCATGTTGAATGCAGTCTTGTTTTCGAGAAACAGAGAAAAAAGAAACTAAACTAGTCTGGGCTAGTTACGGGATATATGGATGGCGCTTAATTGACAAGGAAATACAGGAGAGATTAGAATATCTGGAAATCACTTATGTCCTGAACTTCTAAGACATTCATTAGAAAATTTCTTATTTTCCAGAGTATGCTGACCAGCTGTCAGTGAAGGGTAGAGTGGTGTGTTCTGCATTTTGAGTAGAACTTGCTGATTTATCAAGGTTTTAAGTCACGTGTTAAATCAGCATTTTTTTAGTAGTAGGGGCAGATCATTAAATACTGTATTTTCCCATGCCTGCGGAACATTTTTGCATTACTAACATACTTAATTTACAGAAGCATGGTGAAGCTGTTGCACAAAACCTAGAGCAAACTTTGATCCAGCAGGTGCTAATTTGTTCTGTGTCATAGTACCTTTGAGAGCACAATCCAGTGCCAATTCAAGACAACATGAGTTTTTGAGTGAATATAGGAGACCAGGAGCTGAAAGCATTGGATACTTTCCTGGACCTGGTGCTTTGCTAGTCTTCCTTCTGTTTCTATTTATTGAGGCAGTAGCTGGGGACAGATTGATGAAGAAACAGCATTTATTGTCTCATTGGCAAATTTTAATGCCAGCAGCTGGTTCTGGGGTATACTGTACACAGAGAATGTAGTTGGAAATCAGTCTGGCATAGCACAGGGGGAACACAATGATTTTTACTTTTCTGTGATACAGCTCACTGGTTTGCTCATCAGTGAATTGATTAATTGGACATATTTGAAAGTGTTTTCACAAACGTGTTTGAGCTTTATGATTCACCCTCATGCACTTTTTTTTCTTCAAACCACCATCACCAATGATTTGGAAGTGTAGAAAATAGTGTTATAAGGGAACAGATGCGAACAAAAGGGGTGAAATTGAATGTATTAGTATTCAGCAGTCTGCTTTTGATTACCTCTGACTGGAAAATATTTGGAAGCCACCAGGGTCCCCTCAAGTGTTATGATTTCGTAAATTCAGCCCTCGTGTGTCGGGATTCAGGCTCCCTTATTGAAATTGAATTGATATTTTGTAAACTTCATTTGTGAATAATGTGATCTGACAGGGACAAATGTGAGGGAGAATTGTTTTCAAACCTTCTCCAAATGAAACTTATTATTGGGTAAATACGGATTTCTTTGTCTCTTTTCCTCTCTTTCCATCCTGAGCGTCTTCATGGCCTGAATATGTATCAACTTTTCCAAGGTAATTGAATTGATTCAATCATGTGTGGGCAACAGAAATGGGCAATAGAATATATTCCTGATGGGGAAAAATTGAAAAGTAGAGGGATTTCTACTCAGGTACAGGGCTGGAAGGGTCACAGTGCTATCAGAGGAGAGAGACATGCAGGAGCTTCTTTCTGATTATCTCAGCTTTGGCCATTCTCTCCCTCAATAATCGCCCTCTGATATAACGCCGGCTTTCCAATTTTGCTGGCCAGCACCAGGCCTCAGATGTGTTACATATTAATTTCCCTTTGCAGAAAATTTGCCAAGCTTTAGCTCAAATTCAGTTAGTCGGATTGATGAAAGTGGCAAAAGGATACGACATTTACTGATTCTCCCTTTTCACCTTTGATTAGCTCAACCTGAGAATTATTCTTGCCCTGTCAGTGTGCCATTAAACGAGCTGGGGCCAAGGTTGCAAGTTCATACTTACTGATGTAACCGAGAGGAAATATGTTGAGCCATGATTTGTCTGACAGAGACCTAGGATCATTTCAATGTTGTGTTGCCATTATTTTAACAGGTCAGCCTTTGGCAAAATAAAAAAAATAAAAAAACCCAAACAAAAATAAAAGCTCCATCTTCCTCCTACATAATCTCCTTACTCGGCACTGGTGAGACCACTCCTCGAATCCTGTGTTCAGTTCTGGGCCCCTCACCACAAGAAGGATGTTGAGGCTCTGGAGCGAGTCCAGAGAAGAGCAACAAAGCTGGTGAAGGGGCTGGAGAACAGGTCTTACGAGGAGCGGCTGAGAGAGTTGGGGGTGTTTAGCCTGGAGAAGAGGAGGCTGAGGGGAGACCTCATTGCTCTCTGTGACTACCTGAAAGGAGGTTGTGGAGAGGAGGGTGCTGGCCTCTTCTCCCAAGTGGCAGGGGACAGGACAAGAGGGAATGGCCTCAAGCTCCGCCAGGGGAGATTTAGGCTGGACATCAGGAAAAAAATTTTTCAGGGAAAGGGTCATTGGGCACTGGAACAGGATGCCCAGGGAGGTGGTTGAGTCACCTTCCCTGGAGGTGTTTAAGGCACGGGTGGACAAGGTGCTGAGGGGCATGGTTTAGTGTTTGATAGGAATGGTTGGACTCGATGATCCGGTGGGTCTCTTCCAACCTGGTTATTCTGTGATTCTATGATTCATTTCTAGCCCATATCTCTGGCACCTGCTCATTACCGGTGGTTCTGGAGTGGAAGAACTCATTGTCTTTGCTCCAAATAATCTGGAAATGTTCACCCCTCCCTCTCTGGATTGATACTTTCAAATTAAATGTTGTTAGTTTGTAGTGTTTGTATCCCATATGGCTTGCTGCCACAGGCTAGAATCTATGTAGTCTGATTCTTTTTCGCCTTTTTGTTTGAACTCTGCCAACACATTGCAGGTTAGATCACTCCTGGAAATGCCAGGGTCTGCTGCTGCAAAGTGCTGAAGCATTCAACTCTAGCAGTGAAGTCTGAGGGGGAGAACTTGATGTACCACACTTTCCTCTGTTACTGCACTGCTTTGACAAATCGTGCCCAGATCTGGCTGCATTTTTCACTTCATGAGAGTCTTAATTTGTTGATTACAAAGTTGGTTTCTGGTTTCTTTGGGTTTTTTTGTTAAAAAATGTCTCAATAGAAACTTTCATGTTATTATTGTGGCTTGGCTTGTTTGGAAGATTGTCAGGAGGATTATCAGTTTTGATTGTCAAGTTAGGCAACGTGTGTTTACAAGATTTTTTTATAATGTTGGGCACATATGGGCTGTTTAAAAAGTCTAGATGTGCTTCAATCTGTGTAGCAATGGTGGCTGTCGTCCTAAGGAAAGGGGAAAGGTATGGGTTAAACTTGAAGGAGCCAATGAGTGAATAACATTCATTCCTATGTTTCCCTGCAAAAAGTGCACAAATATATTGCACTCTGGCCCATGCAGTAAGGGTACGTGGTCAATCAGTTGGCAAACCCATCCAGTTCTGTCTATCTTGCAATGTCCTCATGCTGATAGGAACTCATGGAAAGCACCCCAGTCATGGGTTTTGAATGCTCTCAGGATCTGAAATGGTGTCAGTATCTGCTGCCATTAGCTCACCTTTGCATGATAATTCTGGAAAGACATTATCAAACACAGGAGAGGCATGAGTTTGGTCAATTCTGTGCATGGCACGCTCGCATCTTTACCAGAAATACTTTTCAAGAGGCTTATCATGAAACTATCCCCACTTCCTTTTTTCTAATTAAATGTGTTCCTCTATATACCCAAGGGCACAATTTGGACCATACCTAACAAGAACTTTCTTATTCTTTCTTCTGTATGTGGCTGCCATTTTCAAAATATTCACATCAATCATATACCCAAAACCCTAGATTTACAATATTTCCCTGTCTAGGAATACTGGGGTTTTGTTAAGAACTACAGACTTGTCTGCCTCGGTCTTCTCTTTATAATATACATCAGTTTATAGCTGTTGGGTAGAAACAATTGTTGAAAGTAGAGAGCAGTGAGGAGAGGAATTGGTGTGCTGAACTCTCTGGGAAGGGCTTCCAGCTGACACGCAGCAAATATTGCTCATGGCTCTTCCATCACTCAGTGAAGACAATTGGGTTTCTGTAATTTTCCACAACCAAACCAGGCCTCCCCAGGTCAATAGCCCAGATGTACAAAATTGTCAAGACAAAGCAAAAACCACCTTGCAATAAGCTGTGTGACTGAAACTGTAATACAGACATACTCCTAAAAGCTATTCCTTGTAGAAAGTCACCTTTGGAAAGTACTAAAATCACTGACCATTAATAATGAGGCCTACATTGCAAATTAGGTTATTTTAAATCCATCAAACAACTTTCCCAATCAAAAGAAAGAAATGATGTATAGTCATGGTAGTGTTTTCTATCTTTATATAAGATATTAATTTGTATACTTTAAAAAAATTGAGTCTGCTCATAGGAACATTTTATATTCTCTCAGCCTTAAAAGTGCTCTAGCTATGGCCTGCTAACTCTTATGGCCATGAAGAATGCATGTCTTGGTTATAAATGGTATCCACTTTAGCTTCATAGCTTAGAGCCGAATAAACACAGAATCACTGAATTGTACTGAATGGCTCTATTTATACTGTATTTTGTTAGCATCTGACATAAATCAAGTGTGATTTGATTGACTATACCCAAAGTAGAGCTGGAATAAAATAATGAGGGTGTTTGTTAGCTGAGCTGCCAGTCTTTAGTAGTAACGACATTTAACGTAATAGGTAGCGGGTAGGTTAAAATGTGCTTTTTATTTGTTGTACATACATTTTATAAAAGAAAGATGTAGTAAGGCCCAGGGTGCAATTTTTCACACCGCCCCTCCAGATAGGAAGCTAATTAAAAACAAGGCAAAAACCTGATCATGAATGAATGCATTGGCCATTGTTTAGTGTTATACAGAACTGTACAAAAAAGATCATTAAATTCCATTCATCACTTTGGCTTTAAATTGATGCAAAAGACTGGTACTTCTGTGCATAAGGTAGAGGCTAAGTAGGAAGGGTATTAAATCAGTTTGAGAGTCTTGGAAAGAAAACACTTAGCAAGAGAAATAATAAAGAGCAGAATATGATAACACTGCTGTAAGGAGTGTTAGCTCGTTTGTTTTGAATGCAATTCTGAAAGGGTAAGATGGAGGTAATATAAATATTAATACTAAAATCCAGAGAGTTTGAAATTTTCAGTGGAAGTGCTTGGTGTCAGTGCAATAACCAAATTCATTTTATTCATCTTCAAGTCTAAAAGTGTGTTTTAAAGAAGTATGGTGGTATAAATTGTAGAACTAATGACTTACAGAATTGTAAAACTTTTTTTTTAAAGTGTACTTAACACTAGAATTTTATGTTTTAGATTTTGAGTGGCTACAATGTTTTTAAAAATTGTATTAAACTTTTCTTTTGAAAGCTTCTCCAAGTATTGGATGGAACAGCTGAACAGTCTGTGAGCAAGTGCACTTGGATGCTAATTAACTGATTTGCGTAAAGCTATTTTCTGCAGGCATTGAGAGGATACAATCATTATGGTCATAAAAATTGACTTCTGTTTGTTACACGCACTTCTACCAGAGTCATAAAAATTATTCTCGTCTCTCATGTGTGCATGTAGCTACAAACTGCTATTAACGCTGCCACTAGCACTTTGTCATAAAATACTAATTGCTTATTGACCAGGTCACAGAATTCAGGCAAAAAAAGTATATCTAATACAAATAATGAAGTCTGGAAACCATCACACCTCATCTAACACTTCCCAGTGTGGTTCAAACCCTTCAAAGAGCTCCTGTGGCCCTGACCTGTATCCCACACCAGGAGCTGGGTCACAGACGGGACTGCTTGCACAGTTTCATACTGGAGCTTCTGTTTGCAGGGCCAAGGCAATCCTTGGGTAAACAGGATTTCCTTGAGTCTCAATACAGCTCTGTAGAAGAGACAACAGACCTAGCAAGAGATCTGCAGTCAAACAGCCAAGCAATCTGGAACCACATTCTTCACACTGAACTTCATCTTGTTTTATTAAATACTGTCTGTGTCCTTGGAGGTGTTGCTCTTTTTTTTCTGACTAATTTTCAGTTGCATTTGGAAAGCCTGTTTTTTAGCCCAGGTCCTTGCTTTTCTAAAATTCATCACGATGTTTCAAGTTAGATATCCTTATTTTTTAAGCTTTCTTCAGATGCCTCTTAAAATGCTTTTGAAATTCTTGTGTCCTAGATCGAGTAAGATTATAATGCACCAGTAGCTGCTGTTTAAAAAACTAATTCAATTTCATTTAAAGGCAGAATTTGCAAAATGTCGTAGAGTTATGTATGTTTAAAACACATACATTTTACTGAGAATTGAGTATCTTACTTGTTTAGGTAGTTTTGAAACTCTCAGTCTAAATTTTGTTAGGAATTATTTGATATTTCCTTCAAGGAAATCTATCCATCATCCTTTTACAGGGTAAAACACTTCTCTTGGAGCTGTATGGTAGAATTCATCATCGATATTATGTTCTCCCCACCTGCATGCAAAGCAGAACTCTTTCACTTTATTTCCCCTGTTCTCTATTTCTCTTCTGCAGTGCATTTACCTCAGTGGCTATTACCATGGCAGTCAAGCCAATAGAATGTCCAGTGTCCTGTATAATACAGTCCTAATTTTTTCACCCACAGGCTTTGATTTTGGTCTGGATGCTTCCACACCATCCCATGCTTAATAATTAAGATATTTTGCACAACTTCTCTGTTTTCCTTTCTGATGCATTCAGGCATGGTGCATTGTTCCCTGAAGCCAAATCTATACTTTTTATTGTTATGTGCATATTCTGCTCATACTAGATATTACACTTTTACTTCCTATTCAATAAATATCCATGACATTCAGTTCAGCAATGGGTATTAGTCTGTCAGAACACTAATTTATGATAAGAATAGTGTAATATAAATAGGCTTATGGATCAGGAATGTGTAAATATGAAGTTCAAGCAGTGGCTCTTCTGCGAGTTAAATTCTGTCTAAGCAAAAATTCCCTTCCAAAATTTAGTAAATGTGTTTTATCTCTTGCTTCAAAGCTGATTTGAAATGTGAGGTTATTTATGAACTTAGATGTCTCTTTGAATTTTTTTTCTTATGCATTTCATGACAATATATAAGCCGTTAGGTTGTTAAGGATGAGAATACATTTCAGTTTCTTCATTGGGATATAGCTCAATGTTAACTTTCTGGTCTGCTGTCTTACTGAACAATGCCTGTTCCACTGACAGTTCATTTAGATATTGTCATGGTGTTGGGAGCTTTAAAGGGGTTAATGAGGTATTTATTCCATTATTGTTATTGGAAATTACAGTGTCTAGAACACTTACACAAGAAGATTAAAGATAGATGCTTTAGACCACTTTCTATAGTCTGATAGGCCATTATTTTCTGGTTCATAACACAAAATAGTACTTTTCATCAAGGAGCTCATATTCTCTAGATGATTCAAAAATTCACAGACCAAAACCAATGTGGAGTATTAAGTTCCTAATACTTTTTTAACCCCAAACAAGTTATAATGCAAATGTTTTAATCAAAGAAGGTGAAATTTTCACACGTCTTTCTGTGAAATCTGACAAGGAAAAGAATGCTTTGAGGAATTGGATTAGATGTCCCCTAGCCTAGCTTCTACTTTACAGTTTAGCAGATAGCGCAGATTCTGGCTGCTGCTTCTGATTGTTTGAATGACTTTGCACGGGATTTTAAAATTTTGCTTCCTTGATTTTCACTGGTAAGACAATGAGAGCAGATTTTCTTTTTTAAAACTGTTCCTTAGGGTGATAAACAAACACTTCACACTGGAAGGACAGCAGGTGTTGTCCATGACTTGTTGGATGCCTTTGAGATATTTGGGATTCTGTCCATGCATGCCTCATTAGCAGAAAGTGCCAGCTGTGGTTTTTCAATCCTGAGAGCCAGGAAACCATCATACAGCTCTGCAGCCTGATCTGGTTGTGCAATGTGATTGTGAAGCAACCAGAGAGCTGTAAGGGCTTTCTTGATTACTGAGAATTAGCGAAGCAAATCTTGGCAGTATCTTTCATGCTCTTCTGGAATATACTGCAAAATAAATCATGCAGCTGCTTGTTTCACTGCATAATAGGTAGATCCTGGTAACTAGATACTGAGCGTATGTCTAACAGCAGACGAAGAGAGGGACATCTGGGGAGAAGCATATCTCCATCCTTGAGATAGTCAAAAGACATATGGGTATGGCCCTGGGCAACTAGCTCTAGGTGATCCTTCTTGAGCTGCTTCATCCTGCTTGCACAGAGGGCTTGGACAGGACAACCTCCAGAGGTCCTTTCCAACTTCAACAATTCTGTGATTCTGTAAAGTGCCCTTGAAGGCTCACATGTTTCTTCACAATGAGGGTGGTGAGGCACTGGAACAGGTTAGCCGGGGAAGTTGTGGATGCTCCATCCTGGAGGTGTTCAAGGCCAGGTTGGATGGGATCCTGAGCAGCCTGATCTAGTGGGAGGTGTCCCTGCCCATCATGGCAGGTGGGAGTGTAGGGGGCTGGAATTAGATGATCTTTAAATTCCCCTCCAACTCAAACCATTCTCTGATTCTATGTTCCTTTGCATCCCTGGGTGCACAGGATGGGCTGAATGTACAGTGTGGGATGTGCACCAGAAATCTCAGGGTTTCTCCCTTCAGCTCTTTTCTCAGAGCAGCACCTCTGTATGAAGCAAATATCTGCCCAGTTCTGTTGAGAAGCATGTGGCCCATGTCCTGACAGTGGGTTTTTCTTTTCCCCACATTATTTGCTATGAAACAGTAAGCTTGGCAGTGTTTAATCCCTTCTCTGTCTTTGTCTGGATACATTTATAGGCTGAATGGTCCGTAATGGATGTCATCTGTACTGCACTGTCTTAGATATGTCATCCAGGATGCCTCTGACTGAGCCCATGGATGGGTCTAGGGCTCCTGACACTCAGTTTGGTGTCTTCCTCTCTAAAGCGTATTCTCTCTCTACCTTTGCATTTTCTTCCTGATATTCACATGCAACATCGTAGTCAATTACAAAAATCAACCTGTTAGAAAGAAACGTTGGTTCTTGAAAGATTAGAAAATGCTTTAGACTTCAGAAATTAGACTTTGCTTTAGAGAAGAGATTCAGTCAACATTTAATTTACATGCCAAGACTTACAGTAGTACTTGAGAAAGACAGCAAGATAACAGGCTGCAAAACAATATAGAGCCAAGATGTATTGGGAGATATGCATGTAGCAGAAAACAACTTCACTGTAACAGAAATTAGTTTTATTTCCACACAGTAGTACAACGCATAATCTGATGCACTCTCAGAAAATAACATGTTGAATATTATTTTGGAAAAAGAAAACCTCAACTGAGAAAGTTTGTGCATAAGACAGAATAAAACAAACAATTTCTAGATTTGGGGGTTAGATGTGGGGTTTTTTCCATTTATGAAGTGGAGATAGATTACAAATCAGAAAAAAAAGAGCAATATTTATAGGCAATACACAGCTAGCAATACCATATTCTAGATTCTACTGGCCAGTACATCTGTGTGACTATTTCATCTTCCATGGTAACTTAAACACAAGAAAAAACCCTTTACAGTTCAGGGCACTGATGCCTGGCCAGAGATTGAGTGGGTTTGTAATAATTCATAGACCTTTCACTTTCACTTTTCTAGTCCTGAGGAATTACATTCTGCTATTAAAACCACTGTGTGAATTATTTGGTAGAGTGTATATATTCTACCTGCTCAAACAGATAAATAGAGCAGTGCGGAGAGCAGGGAACTCTTAAAAGAAGATATTCTGAGGAAACCAGGTGGCTTGAAAGAAAATAGCATCATGTTTCCTCTTGTTTGTTAGTTGTTTTTCAGATGAGATCCCTTAAAGGATGTAGGATCTTGGCCATGATGACGTTATTTGGAGTACAAGCAACCCTGATGTGGAGACCTTGGCAATGCTCATGGGAATTTATGGTGCTCCTTCCTTTCCAGACTCTGATCTCTGTGTAGTATTTTTCCTTTTTATTTTCAGAATATATTGATCTCCCTGCTTGGTTGGCAGAAGCCTGGAGAAGAAAATGAGTGTTTCTGCTGGAATTATCATTCTTAATGATAGACACTTGTCTGAGACTTAGGCTTTCAACTATAATAGAAATGGTTCCATTAAACATAACTGGAAAAACTCAGTCTGGAGAAGTTCCTGGGAGGAGATGATATGTGTCTAATGCTTTCATAGAACTATAGAATGTCCTGAGTGGGAAGGGAACCACAGGGGTCATGAAATCCAACTTCTGTCCCTGCACAGGACAACTCCAACATTCACACCATGTGTCTGAGGGTATTGTCCAAACACTTCTGGAATGTTGTCAGTCTTGGTGCCATGATTGCTTCCCTGGGGAGCCTGTTCCAGTGCTCCACCACCCTCTCAGTGAAGAACCTTTTTCTAATATCCAACCTAAACCTCCCCGGCACGTCTTCCTGCCATGCCCTTGTGTCCTGTCATTGGTCACCAGAGAGAAGAGATCAGCGCCTGCTTCTCCTTCTCCCCTTGTGAGGAAGCTGCAGTCTCCCCTCAGTCTCCTCTTCTCCAGGCTGAACAGACAAGTGACTTCAGCCACTCCTCACGTGGCTCCTCCTCTAAACCCTTCACCAACTTTGTGGCCTTCTCTGGGCTTTGGCTGGTTTGCACGTATGTGATTGCAGCAAACTGTAGACCCAGTACATGGATATCAGAAGAGAATGTTGGAGACTCTGCAACCAGTAAAAATAGTCAGGATCAGGTCATGCCAAAACACAACTTTTTGATTGAACCTTCAGGCTATTTCCAGAAAAATGTCATGGCTCTTATCCCCCAACTTAAACTGCTTTATTCAAAGTAAAAGAAAAAGCTGAAAGGTAGTAGCCTGCCTCTAAACTGTTTTACTCCTAAAGTGAGACACAGAGTCAGCTAAAAAAAAAAAAACAAAAATACATTCCTTGCTCTTTTACTCCTCAGACTCCAGTTTCACCATCAGTGAGCACAGCCTTGTATTCTCAGCACTCCATAAGGTGCTATGAGAGACTGACCTTGCATCTTCACAAAAAATCCCAACTGCAAATCTTTGTGCCGACTAGGGAAAGTAATTCACTGATGTCCACAATACAAGCTGAGCTTTGAGCATGCCAAGACCCATGCATGTTCCCAATAACAATATCATGCTCATACTGTCATCCTCATAAACTCTCAGACAAATCTGCAAAATATCTATTCATTCAGTATTCTTTTATTTTTCTTAACTTCCTTTTTTTTTTTTAAATAGACCTTAAATCTTCCCCTTGCATTTTACAGACTGATAAGTGTCCTGACATTCCAGAACCTGGGGTAGATTTTATCAACGTTCATTCTTTCCCTTGTGGGTATAGCCTTGCAATATGTGACATGCCATTCATAACATGAGCAGGAGTGTACAATACGGAATACCAGTCTTTTGTTACTAGATGGAAACTGGCGTTCAATTTTTAAATTGATTTTGGGAGAGCGAGGGAAGAGAAGAAATGGGTGGTTTTTAATTTCTCCTGCCAGTAAACCCCTTCACTTTCAAATTTATAAAAGTGCCCGTCTTTGGAATTCAGGCTTAGAGCCTGTCTGCAAGGCTGCGCTGGTTCCCACAAACAGTGTGTCATTCCTCTGAGTTACTTTTGTGTAAATCGTAAATTCAGGTATAAAGAACACAGAATAAAAATTGCTCTATGGCCTGGCAGGTTAATGTGCCAGGCCCACTTCTCTATGTGCTCTCACGTCCTTAAGGAACAACTTTGATGAAGTCAATAGAGTTAAGCCAAGTTAAAAATATTTGGGAAAAAAGGTTGGCCTTGTTTCTGCTCTGTTAAGCTCTTACAGATTAAGATCCTGTGTCTTTGAAGTTGCTATGATGTGTACAGGTGCCACTACTTTTTAACAAATACTCTAAGACTAACCAAATTTTACATGTTAAACTGTCGTAAATCAAGAATTACCCCATTGAAGTCAATGGTGCTGAACAAGTCTCAGGATGTTGTAAATGAAGAAAGGCTCATGAGCAGCTCAGCCTAACAGGAAAATGAATGGTACTAGTTAAAAAATCATTTTGGTTACGTTTGGGATTAGTTTTATACATGTGGTATGTAGGACAGGTCTTCAGTGAGACTACATTGCTCCAGTTTCACTGATGTTCCTGGGAAGAAGATAGTTCATGGAATTTGGCAATATTTTTATTTTTCTGAGTGCACACATGACTTCTGATTTTAAAGTATTTTGATCTGATCCATGTGTTGGGACAATCTTTTATCTGGTTTATCTAATATAATTTAGCTTAGGCAGTTTGTATGTATAATTGCTACATTTGCAGTTGCAATTCAAACTTTGCCAACCAGGACTACTGGAAAAAATCCTTTTGGCTACAGTATTTCCGCAAGCAAATACATGATGGAATGGTCAATGCTGAAAGCCAGTTCTGGGGAATGTCACACTTCAGGAGAGCTGGAAAATAATTTAATTTCCCTGAACTGCAGAAGAATATGCCACAACAATATTAATCATTAAGAAAACAATTGAAGTAATTGTTTTGCTAGGACATAGTGCTATGTCTCACATGTACAAAAATTGCCCATGACTTCAAGAGGAAATTAATTAATCTTGAAGATTAAATATTCATATTTCTACATTGACCTGCATCTTTCAGACAGTACAGTTTGGGGTATTTTTTACTTTTTAAGTATTTAGGTATGGAATTTTTGTAACAGCGTTCTAGACTTGAAACAGTTGGTTTTTACCAGTGATTAATTTTAACACCTTCATTAGTTTTTTTGTTGTTTTTTTATTGACTAGTAAATATCTGAAAAGGAAAAGGAGGTGTCTGTAGGAACTGTATGCAAAAATACTTTTGGAAAGGCAAGAGTGGGCTCAGGATGAATTTTGTGATCCTTGTGAAATGATTTGTAGTTTTTGTGAAATCTTCATAATCTACTCTCAAGGACATTGACTTTTGTGAGCGCTGGGTCAAAGCCTGTTTTTCACAGCTGGCAAATCAGGTGTCTCAAGAATTCAGTATTGAGCATTTTGCTTTGAAAGGACCAGCTCAAGTGCAGCCATGAGTGGTAATGGTTCAACTCATTGTATTTTATTGTGGTTGTTCAGTTGTGTATCTGCAAAGAAATGTAATAATTACATTAAATTACCATTCCTTGGGCTGGTGTTTACTTCACCTGTTCCATCCCAAACAACTCCTGTGACTATCACAGAAGAAACAAAACTAAAAAGCACCCTCTCATTTCCTTAGACTTATTCCCCATGTCATGGCTGAAACACATTATGTGGTGATGGGAATTTCATGACTGATAACTGTATCATTAACAGCTCTAAACTGCTCACTGGGTATCAGTATACTTGAAGTAGTCCTCCTTGTTTAAAAAAATGATTAATCCCTTCTTTAGGAAGAATATCCATTGCAAAAAACATCTGAAAGAAAATTAATTTTTATTACTTGTAACATTAAAAAAGTGATAATATTTTTCCCCCTCTTTACTAGTATGCAATCAAACATATGATCAGTAACATAATTATTCTGCTTTGAGCTTACTTCACCCAGACCAGAGCTTATGGGCAAGAACTCTTGACCTGTTTTTTTCTGTGGTTTGCTAGTTTTTTTGAGAATGAAAGACAGGAGCCAGAGTGACTGCAACAAAAATATCACAGAAAACAGTAAGTGATCTCAATCTGCTATATGTGGTGGAGAGTCAGCTGTGAACAACTTTAAGACGCCCCAGTCTCCAAGCTATGCATGATTTATGGGGGGTTCTAACCCTAAGAGCAATGTGAGCAGACCACTGCAGTGATTAAATCCTATTTGAATGTTTTGTTAGGATAGCTCATGACAGGACAAAGGGCTCCTTATTCCCTTGTGACAACATCTCACACAGCCTTCCTCCCTTGCCTTTCTCTGTCCTAATAACCCCTAAAAGCTAAGTAACAGAGATTTCTGAAAAAGCCTGAAGGAGGAGTCCTAAGGCAAACAGTTAATGCCTGATCTCCCAGACACGGGGCTAATTAACTGAATCTTTTAAAACATCATGATGGGGATTTTCTGCATGCAGGTATTATCAATTATGCCATGAATTCAAGAGCTGCAATTCCTAGCAATTAACAGCACATATTCATTGCAGAGGACAGGACTGTACAAGAGGAAATTGCTGCTGCAAGCATGAAATTTTCAAGTAAAATTGTACCTTTGAATAAAAGAGATCCATACATTGAAGATCAAGACAAAGAAGCGAAACATGCTCTGTACATGATACACAGGGATAGCAAGTGATAAGGATACAGGGAATAAAACAGACGGTTACACTGCACCTCCAGACTGGCATTTGCACACTTCTGTACAAATCTGCATGTGGGAAAGTTGTCATGTCATATAATCCTAAGTTTTAGTTCAACTCAGAGAGAGTGAATGCAGGTGCCACCGAAGGGTGCATAAGCTGGAGATGACAGGTTAGTGGGATTTGTGTATCCTAACTGCTAGCACATGTCCTGGGCCATGTGAAGGCTGAACTCATTTTGGGACTCATTTTCCAGACACAGGAAGCTTGAAGTGAAATATTTAAATGTGTGGCTATGACATATTAATGCTAGCTTGTTGTCAGTCCAGTTACTAAATTAACACTGGGCTGCACAAAACAGATATGTCGATGACTGTTGATTTAGATGTTTTTCAGCAATAGGTTATAAACTGTAAAGATTAGGCTTTAGGCTCAAACAAGAAGACAAGTTATTCAGGATGGCATCTATAGAATTTCCAAAAGAGTAACAAGCTTTTTCTTCTTCATAACTCTCATTCAGATGTTAGATTCTACTGAAAATGAGACCTTGGGCACAGCTAGTGGTCTTCCCAATGTTCACGACCAAAGGGAGTGTTTTTGTACATCATCTCTAAAATGGGTGAAAAGCAGTTTGGTACTTTTAAAAAAATCTGCTGTGATGAAAAATTCATAAAGAGGGGTAATTTTGAAAGCACAAGGTGCTCAAAATCTGAATATCCAGCAGTGAAATTATATTGAGGTTTTCATGAGAAAATTCAGGTAATTGTTTATGTTGTTGGGCTCTGGGACAGACTAATCTGTGATCTCCACTTCACCCCTTTTCTTGCTCATCAGTGTGATGGCACTGGTGCTAATACAAGCAGGCTGATAATTTTATCTTGTCTCAAAACACTTCCAAAGCAGTGTGCTGTAAGTTATTTGTGATGTTGCCGCAAGCAGTTATGTTACTGACTAAAGATACAGTTTGGGTTTGGGAAAAATCTTATTACCAGCTGCAGTGGCATCGTTTTCGAAAGGTAAAAGTGTTGGTTTCATATTATTCACCCAATAGATTTTTTTTCTGTTGAGTCCATGCAAAAGAAAAAATACAAAAGCTGTTAAAAGACACTAAAGAACTGAAAGCATAAAGTGGTCATTCTGCACTGACAACTGCCCTGCAGAAGTTTGGATTATCACATCGTTGTCAGTTTTGCTATTCAGAAGCATATATCTTTCAGGCAAGGTAGGATAGGCTTAGCATGGCCTCAAGCTGCACCATGACGCCAGCATGAATGATGTCTTATTATTGACCTGAACTGATTATTCTGGGAGATTCTTGTTATGCTTAAACTCCAAGACCTAACATCACTGGGCAGACAGTGTTTTAAATCTTAACAGGTGGTACAGTTTAGAGCAGCCAAAAAAAAAAAAATCTTTGAAATTTATTCACTGTAAACTTTCACAAATTTATGATTCAATGAATCAGTTTTTCCATCAGGCCCTCTTACTTATTTTATTCTCTATGGCATTTAAATTGAACCCCTGATGCAAATGTTACACAGGACCTATAACCTGGGGGTGCTTTTACTAAAAGTAAAGTCAGCAAATTGTTCTTACATTTCACTTAGTATCTTAACTTTCAGAGTATGGCTTGTGCCAATTCTTCTGGTGATTAAAGTCAGCATTTTTGTCTTGTGGCAGCTCCTAAAGGCACAATCTGGAATTGGAACCGTGTTGCTCTACGAACCATGGTCATGTATAGAAGACTATATAGCGAATAGTGAAAAATCAGAAATATATTTAATTAATGATTTGAACTAAGACCCTGGGGAGTTTTCTTCCATTCTCTCTTACTCTGTTGCCTTCTCTGTTTTGTTGGTTTTGGGTTTGTCTTTTTTTTTTTTTTTACCAGGCATAAACACAATACACATGTGCACACATGCAATCACAAGTAAGCAGTGCAATGACAGTAATCTCTCTGTCTCTCGAGACAGAGGTATTAAATAATTTTCTGGCATTTTCCTTCAACACGTTTTTATTTGTCTTTCCTCTCTGCAAAGTATAAGGGAGAGAAGAGTTTGAGATTTGTTTTGTATTTGTTTTTTTTTTTACCTTAAATCAGCCTGGAGCATTTTTTGTATTTATTTCTGTGAATATAGGTATGATCATCATATCCCTAATAAACCCACTAGCACTGCTTATGTGCAATTTTAGTTCCTTGCACCCTGTTAACATAGACTCTTAGTACAGCTGGTGAGTTTTAAAATCATCTTGGAGTGCTTCACTGGACTGAAGAAATAATTAATTGAAGGTTCTCAGCACGTGCTAAGTAGCTCGGTTGAGTCTGAAGATCTGAACAATTGCTTTGTTTTTTCCTTTCCTTATCACCATTAGCCATTTTCACTGGATAGAGATACAAAATAACTAGCCTTTACAGTGAGCCATTAAACTGTCATTTGGGCAACTGTGCATGAAGAGGCATCAGATAACGGTCAGTGCTGGAGTAGAACAGGGTTTGTGAATCATAGCTGTCTCCACTGTACTTAAATCACATTCACCACTGGAGCAGTCAAGGGTTTCATTAAAGGGAGAAGCATTCATCTAGAGAAATATATCCAAAAAATGAGAGTAAATAAAAGCCTTACATTTTTCTCTATTTCTCTTCATGTTTTATTTACCACAGTGGGGGCTTAACAAGGTAGCAAATGTAGAGCGGTGAGATAACCATGCAGAAGAGGACTCTGAAAATGATCACACTGACATTTTAAAAGAGATGTTCCACACTGGGGCAGATTTAGGGTTTCTTTTTATTTACACAGCACTTAAGGGGATGGTGGAGGGGAAGCTGTGAATATATTTAAGTAGGAAAAATGCAAAACTGACTGAAAAAAAAACCCCTACCTCCGCAGAGATGTACGTCTGGAAAGAGGAAGTAATTTCTGCTGAGAAATAGGATCTGTCCTTTTCTGCTTCTACTTTTCCTGCAGAAAATAAAGTCACCTTCATATTATTGGTGTTAATTAATTATTCTATATTGCCTGAAAGCTGGTAATTACTGCACACTCAAAAATTGCAGTCTTTGGTCCCAAAGAGCTTGCAGTTTAAATGACAAAGGTCTCTGCAAGTGAACACAAGCCAGAGGGCACTACAGGGGCTGGGGAGAGGGGAAGGAGCAAAGGGCCAGGAGGCTGTAACAGTACAACCATGTAGCTACTCCACTGTGTCTCTCTTACTTATGGTTTGAGTCTTTTAATGATAAGGAAAAAGAAGGAAGGGGCAGATTTGAAGTGGGGTGACAGAGGAGAAAAGGTTTTATACAAAGAGCAAGAGGCAGAGAGCTTGGGTCTGAAAGGCAGAAGAGCCTGGGGTAAGGAGTAAAGCAGAAATGGGCATATAGCATGCAGGAAGCCTAGGTCTGTCTGAAATCAGCATGCTGAATGCAAATGTGCTTTCCTCTGCCACCTTCCTCCTGCATTTCCTCTATAAGGTTTCTTTGGCTGTCCCCAGTAAAAAGCACCCTGAATCCCTGGGAACAGGCACAAACTCCTCAAAGAGGGAAATCTGTGAGCCACTGCTCCTTTGGTGCAAAAATGTAGCTCTTCCTGAGAAATGACGGGATAGAACCTTCCCTTGCAGATGCCAGAAAATGGAGGATAATTAATCCATCCAGCACCAACTTGTCAGAGCAGGTCACTGCTGCTGGCCCAGCAGCGTTGACCAAATTTTCCTCTTTTCTAGTTGGAAATGGTCATCAACTGCCCCTAGTCTGCTTGTCAGGGAAGTGGAGTCCTCTTTCTCTCTGCAGCAGCCTGTCATTTCACCTCATGAGGGAACCCAGCCCCGTTACCACTGCTCTGCGAGGGGAGGGGAAGATGCTCTCCATCTCCAATCTGCCTGTGCAAGCACAACAGGCAGCAAGATTTATCCTCTGGGCCTCACATTCAGACCCCTCTAATGTAATTACCAGATGCTGGGCTTTATACGGCAGTCTCTTAAGTACCTATAAACTGAAGACCAGAAATCACATCACAAGCCTCCTCCGAGCTGCTTGGACCACGCTCTTTGTTGCTGAATGTTGTGCATAGTCATTGGTGCAAGCTGGTTGCAAAATGCTGATGAATTCAGGATAGCAGGGCTTCACTCATCTTTGCGTGGTTTTGAATAACGTAAACTCACAAGAAGACTCTTGCCCGGAGGCTAAAGGCAGCTCAGTCACTTTTGGGCCTGGCTGTCTGCACTTCACAGACTATGAATCATAGAATCATAGAATAACCAGGTTGGAAGAGACCCACCGGATCATCGAGTCCAACCATTCCTATCAAACACTAAACCATGCCCCTTAGCACCTAGTCCACCCATGCGTTAAACACCTCCAGGGAAGGTGACTCAACCACCTCCCTGGGCAGCCTCTGCCAGTGCCCAATGACCCTTTCCCTCAAAAATTTTTTCCTAATGTCCAGCCTAAACATCCCCTGGCAAAGCTTGAGCCCATTCCCTCTTGTCCTGTCCCCTGTCACTTGGGAGAAGAGGCCAGCACCCTCCTCTCCACAACCTCCTTTCAGGTAGTTGTAGAGAGCAATGAGGTCTCCCCTCAGCCTCCTCTTCTCCAGGCTAAACACCCCCAGCTCTCTCAGCCGTTCCTCATAAGGCCTGTTCTCCAGCCCCTTCACCAGCTTCGTTGCTGAGTTTGGGATCGAATTCTCCACTACTATAGAACAACAGGAAAGAGTAAATAGTTCAACAAAAAAAGTGGATTTCTGAAAAAAAACCACCTTTATTCAAATCCAAATATTACCTTTGATGCTTAGTTCCGTGTCTGCATAGGTCCCCCTGCCTCCAACCATCCTTAGTGTCCAAATCATAAACTATATGCTCTTCTTCAAAGGCTTTTGCTGTGTGAGCACTGCTGCACGCCTAGCTGCCTGCTCACCCACCCTGGGTAGCTGTGCTGCATCATACCACGTCTCTCATTGCATTTTGTTCCTGATCACATCTCTGCTCATGCTGTATTTAGCATCGGCACATGGAATGATTGACGTACGTTGTGCAGGGGGAAGGTGCAGACAGGCACAGACCCATCCCACAGGGGTCTGGCAGCAAAAACTGGCTGGGATGTGGGCAATGGTGCAAATGGGATCACAGACTCACTTACAGAATATGGATGTGCATATTTGTGAGAGTAGGTGCCATAAGATGGAAAAGAGCCGTGGCCAGGGTGGGCCAAATAACAGCACAGAACTAAGCTCGGGCAGTTGGACTAGGGAGGTGAGAGGCTTCCTTTGAGCTTTGGCCTTTCTCTGAAACAAAAGGAAAAAAACTCTCTGAGATCTGTTTTTACTTAAGAACTAAGGAAACTCAAGGATATAATTTCCAAAAATTAACACTCAAGGCAATCTGAATAATAATCTAATCGGGGAAAATTTCTGTTGTACTTGCCGGTGAAACTCCCTGGACTTTGAGGACAAAACCAATGTGGCTGCAAACTGAGCCAAAAATTTACACCCCAAGTAGGATTTCTTGTTGCCTCATCTTGCTCCAAGTGTTGTCAGGTAACGTGTTTTTTTTCTGTTCCAGTGCACAGCCCTAATTCTACTCAGCAGCATTTCAGGGCTCTAACATCATAAAATGCAGGTTCAAACATCATCTTTTTCCATAGGAATGTGTTAAACAGGCCATGAAAAGCCAGCATGATCAAAAGATGTTCTACAAAGTATTGATATTTCACTGCTTCTTACCTTCAGCTTCTCCAGTAATTCACCGTATCAGAAATACAATATTTGTAAGTTCTTTTTCATAAAGGTCTTTATGGGTTTGGAAATTTAAACACCGCGAAGCTGAAGTTGAATTGGAAACCAAAAGTCTCTAAGCTTGTACATCTTAGGAAAAAAAAATTCAATTAAGTGGGATTTTAGCTGTTTCAATAAAATTGGACTCTCCCTTTTCAAGATAAGGGTCCTATAGAGCTGAAGCAACCTTTATGTGGCAGGAATATCCACTTCTACTAAACGTATAATCCTAGCTCAGGATACAATACACACAACAGGAAATCAATGTATAGTAGAATCAATTTGAAAATATTAAATAAACTAATATATGAGCAGAAAATTGACTTCCTATGGATTAAAAGCAGCACAAATGGTAGAAAAATCTGGCTTTTTAACAGGATGAGGTGGGTGGTAATAATAATGCAACTGATTAACTAGCCGAACTCAAGCTGCTGTGTGTGCACATAGATTCTTTTCCTTTGGTAAAAGGATTCAAAGAGGAAATAATTTATTGGTGCACTTTGCTCAGTGTTTGTCATTGAAGGGATGCAAAGTGTGTACAGCACCATGAAAAAAGGAGCAAAGTAGAAGATTTGGAATGTATTATTTGAAATATCTGTACCATAAACAGTATAGGATTACAGCAGCGATCCTATTATATCTGTGGGGATATATAAATGTTTCCATTACGATTATCATTGAGGAGTTTATAACTCAGCCATTGAGTTTTTAATTTTTTAAGGGAATTTAATGTTTGTGTAATGTGCTGTACTGACAATCGAGAAACTGGAAGTCTCTTATTTGTTACTGGAACAGATACAATCAGACACAGAGGGAAAACAGTCCCCAGTCTGCCCAGTGCCATCCTCAGTCCTGCCATCAGCAGGGCCCTCAGTATCTGATACTTCAGGCCTTTTTTTCTCACTGGTGCCTCTCTGGTGATTACTCTTAGGGAAAAGAAAGCAGGGACAAAATAAATTGAGACTAGAAAGCTATTCAACATAGCCCATAGACATGAATGTTAGTTTTCTCTGCTTTTAATGCAGTGAAGAATGAAACCATAAACCTCATGTTTAGGAAAAATTGCAATGTTTGATCACAGAATGGAGAAAAAGAGAAATCATCCTTCCTGAGGCTGAACTTCTGCCTCTTGGGATAGCTCAGAAGCAATGTTTGGTGCAGTTTGTGTACTATTGTGTACTCCTGGACAATGCCTGTTGACTTCTGGGGACCCAAAAAGGGATATCCAGCTTACTTCAGGTAGAAGATTGGAGCCTAATTAGGACAATTTAACACATCTGGAGACTACCTGATAGAATGAAACTCAGTTACAAGTTCTGCACATGTGCCAGTTTCACTGGGCAACAATAAATCTGTACGCATCTGCTTGATACAGTCAGCATTAAACTGTAGCTATGATATAGACAGGGCCACATGGCTTCTCTCCCATCACATCACTGAGAACACACAAATTAAGTGGGGCTTGGATCCAGCTTGAGTTATGTCCTCTCTAGAATACAGGACCAATCTGGTCAGAAGACCAAAAGTCCTATTAGGGTTACATGTCCAAAAAGCAGCTGGCCTCAGGTCATAAACTGGAGGGTCTCACAGCCATGGTAAGTTAATATGAAAGTCTGCTATAATTTTGATTTTTTTTTTTGAGAGTGTAAGATAAATGGATTACTGTTATTTTAAAATCCTTCATCTGTATTTTTCTTTTATTTCTCATCTTACAAGAAAGGTTTGCAAGCAACATGGAGCAGAGGTGAAAGGGGGAGGGAAGCAGAATGGTAACACTGGACCGATCAATTGGGATGTAGCATCATGAGTCAGAGAAGTTAGATGATGTATGCACATGCAACTTTGCTTCCTGATCCTGGACTCTGTCGTCAAAAAGTGTGTTTGTGCAGAGCCACAGTCTGGATCAGAGTAGGACCCAGCAGACTACTGTCTCCTTACTGGCTAAATGTAATTGTGCTGTGAGTAGACCTCTTCTTTAAACTTTGTGTAAATCTCCCACTGTTACCTATGGGAAATCTACTGTGCATAGAGTGTCAGTGGGATATTTTAGATTAATATCTGATATACTTTAAACTAGAATTGGTTCTTCTACATGGAATAGGTTTGACAACCCTCACCTAAATTCCATGCACTGAAAACTGTAGAAAATGATAGACAGACAGCACAAAGGGATGGGTCTTGCCATCCAGAAGGGAATGTTACTGAGTAAGAGTACTTTAGGATGTTGGAATGGTTATTCTTTTGTGCTAGATTTATTCTTTTGCCTATGCCTCATGTAACAAACCACTATTCCTTTAAACAGATCTTGGAGTCAAGAAGAAAGTAGTCCAGCTTTTTCTTTGTTTTTAGGATTGTAACATAAACATCCACAGCTGCCAATGATCAAGAAAGTACCTTGCAATCTGTATTCACTACAACTGGCAGATCATTTTGTACTCAGTAATTCCATGTCACTTTTCACTTTGCTTTATAAGGGTAGAGGAATCTCTGAAAAAAAAAAAGCATACCTAGAGAATATATATATATTTAATGAAGACTAAATCTGCTAAAACTTCCAATTGAGAAGTGATGAAAAACCAGCCTGGTATCTTAAACAAGTCAGATAACCAAAAAAACCCCAACCAGTAGAGACTTTTAACACCTTATTAGCTGCATTAAGAATTGTTACTGCAATTGATGTTACTAGGTTATGTGATGTATTTGTGTAATGAACTGCTTTTCAGCCATCCTGAGATGTCTCATATGTCAGTCTGGAGGCTGCGATTCTCCAAACAGATAGGAGTAATGAAGGTGTGTCTAGCACTAACTGAGCATGGAGTACATTTTAAAAAATGAAAACAATAATCATGCTAAATAGGATTGTTGGTTGAAGCCATTAGTATCTATCAGATGAGCTGTAGAAGCTTTGACAGAAATAGTTTAATATATTGTCGAGGGTGGCTTCTAAAGTATTTCAACCCTATAAGGTCTGAGAGGTTTCAGAAGGCTCGTTGAGTCTTTTATCACTCTCCTGAAGTTCAGTCTTTCCCAGGGACAGCAAAGTTCAGGATACAGGAATGCCACCCAAACAGCTCTAGATGGGATGACGACATAGTTATTCCACCTTGAAAGGAGCTTCTTGTACCAACATACAGATCCTCCACATCCTCTGTGCACAGCCTGTGCTGGCCCTACTGCCTCATGCCTTCTTCAGCCTTTATGCATGGGGAGACAGCTCTGTCCATCTATTGTGCAATACCTTAAGTAAATGGGGAACAAGAGCAGAGAAAACAGGAAACTAGCATTGCAGGAAAAAAATTGGAGATATTCTTCAGTGTGGAGGACAGCTTCTAGCAGCACTGAAACCTACCTCCTCCCTTAAGACCAATGACAATTTTATGCCCACATTCCCCCAGGTGTTCCATAAAAGGTGGGTAATTTAATTTATTATAGGCAAGGAGCTATGTTAAAGAACATACACCTAATTGTAGGCTCGCGTGGGAATTTATTTTATAGTCACAGTGCTAAAAGTCACATTTCAAATGTTGATACTAAATAGGGATGAATGTTTTGAAAGGCACAAACTTCCACGGAAGCCTTCTCAACCACGAATATTAATAAAGTCTAAGCTAAGATCTTGGCTGACAGGTGACCAGCTCCACCCCACCCGTTGTGCTGCAGCATGTTCATGAGCTGCAGTTTATCAGCAATAAAAGTCAGCTTGCCTAAACCCCACGTTAGTATAAGTTACAGCATTGCATACATAAAGGATATGATAGTGCAGCTCCTGACAATCACATGGCTGCACTGTAGGTGGTTTTTGTTGTGTGATTCCCAGCCTGTTTCCCTATTCGACTCTGGAAACACTTGGATCTTGGCAAGGAGATGATAGGTATTTGTCAACAGGGTGTGCTGAAGGATTTAATCATCACAGTACAAATGGTGCAGTGAGAGCTTTAAAACCGCATAGATCCACACATTTTGAGACCAAAAGAGGGCATGGATGTGTTCCTGTTGGTGAGAATGCCAGTGTTGAACTGGGACAATCTGAGAAGAGCTGGTGGGATCAGATCAGTAACTGCAAATACAATCAGCAGCAACAAAATGAAGAGAAGGGATTTGGAAGGATTTTTGGAGGAGGGATAGCTAGAATAAAAAGCCCATCAAATGTTCTTAAAGTGTTTATCTGTTACATGAGTTACATTTAAATGGTTAAATACTCAGGGATTATAGGGTGTTGTGCCAGGGAATAAAATACAAAAGGAAATAGGAGTTTGTTGGCCCCATAAAATTCTTTAAAAAGGGTCTGATGATAAAAGAAGTGTTTAGAGTACATTTTTGAATTTAGCTCAATCCAGAGGTTGCATTAAACACATTGTGAAAATGTTTCTCACAAGGTAACAATACGGCTCTTGAATGAGTAGGAGGAGAGGAATATTGATACTATATTTATTCCAACCTCTCTATGATAGGAATGATTGGACTTGATGATCAGGTGGGTCTTTTCCAACCTGGTGATTCTATGATTCTATGATTGTATTCTAATGTATACAAATTATTAGTATTTATTTGGATTGCAGTAGCCCATAGGTGCTGCTGTCATGCACTAGGATCCTGTTCTGTTAGTCACTGTACAAACTTGTAATAAAAAAAATCCTGCTCTATATAGTTTATTTGTTCTCATCAGATTATTTGTAAATATATTGTTACTATCAGTTCCTTATAGTTCCTCAGTATAGCTATAAGCACTTACAGAAATTTCTATGAAGGCAAGAAATAAGTCTAAGTTGGCATTCATCCACGAAGATTTAGTTACCTAATTTATAAACATTTAGTAAATAGGAATTAATCTTGACATGGTGGATTTTGTGCTGAATTAAATAATCGTACTTACAGTCTATAATGAACTTGGACAATAGGTAAATTAGTCCTTCATTAAAATATCATGAAGGAAAATGCATAATCTGCAGCAATGCCCAGAGGAAAAATTACTGTTATTTGAAATGAAAACACTATTGTTAGCAAATTTGTGAGGTTGCTTTTAGTTTGGGTTTTTTTTGTTTTGGTTTGTTTTTTTCCCCCAAAACTGTGTTATGGATCTTCCTGTGTATTGTCTCTATTGTGAGATTTCCAGTTCAGAGTATTAACCAAATACCCCAGGTTTATTTGGAAATCAGAGATAAAAAACCCTGTAAATTTCCTTTCATTCATTTGTCTCTGCACTACCTGCTTCTCAGCAGCAGACATAACAGTATGTGCTTTTACATCTGATTAATGCTAACGAAAGCTGTGATTAAAACACCCTTGAATTCTTCTGTCATACAGCACAATTTAAAATTGTGAATTATCCTTCAAAACAGCACAAGTGGTACAATTGCACATTAGCATAACTGCAAACCTTATTTACACAAGCACAAATGTTGTGTAAATTGGCCTTTAAGTGGGTTTTAAATGGCAATCACTTGGTAGGTGTTTTCAGAACTGCTAAATAAAAAAAAATAGCTATAGTGCAATATTTTACAAATGAATACTTTTAATGGGCCTATTTTCAATTGAATTGACTATTAAAACAATGAAGGCAGAAAATGACAACAGTTATTTAATCTGGGATGCAATATAAATAGTGGAACATTTTTGAATTGTTCAGCATCTTGTAGCAGAAAGTATTTGTGAAAGTCAAGTGGTTATTAAGCTCACAAACTCCCTGTTTTGCCTTTCTATTGTATGCAGCCATCAGCTTGAAGACATGCGCAGCTATGGGGCAACAGAAATTCAGACTGCCTGTTTTATAATTTTTGCTGAGCTTAGATGGTATCGGTTTATTACTCCTCGTGTTGAGGTACTCCTCTCAGCAGCTTCAGAGGGAAAGGACTCCTTAGCAGAAACCGTACAGCTCTGCTCTTTGCAGCTACCCTGGTGGACCTGAGCCCTTCAGGACATGGATCACGCCTTCCTAAAAACCTCCAGCCATACTGCTGATCATTGATATTTGTGTCATCAGTAGGATGAGAAAAAAGAGTTTTTCCCTCTCTGCTCTTCCTATTGCCCTGCCTTTTGTTTGTTTCTAGGACTGTCTTAAATGTACCAAAATCATGTCTCTGGTCTAGGAAGAGCTACATATATGGACCTAGAAATGGTTCCCATTCTAAGGAAGCATCTCTTATTATCAGTCTCATCTCTGTGCCCTAGAATGTGTCCTGTGTAACAGACATGGTGCTGGTAGGTGACAGCAAAAACGCAGGTGTGGCCGTGCACAGTCCATTGGCAAGTGTGTAAAGATGGCAAAGAGACTAGAGGTCAACAGAGGGACACAAGTTTATATTGAGGTATGGGATTTATTTGTTGTGGTGGATAGATAAGTTGCACGTGGCTTGCCAAATCAGACTGTTTTGGTGGTGGTGAGTTAGGTCAGGTTTGGCTATCTCCAGGTCTGAGACTTATTCATTCAAGTCTTTCATAGTAGCCTAGTTTCTTAATCTTTGTGGAAAAATTAAACTAGACTAGACTAGACTCAACTAGAATAGAATAGAATAGAATAGAATAGAATAGAATAGAATAGAATAGAATAGAATAGAATAGAATAGAATAGAATAGAATAGAATAGAATAGAATAGAATAGAATAGTCTGTTGGGAAGGGACTTATATCAGTCATCTGGTCAAATACCCACTGACATGTGTGAGTACAAGATGACCCAAAGAAAGACATGCTATGCTGCAAAGCCTGCCACAGCCTGGACAAAGTCAGCAGATATCAAGTTTAACATCATTCCTAGTGTTTAAGCTACATTTTTTCTCTGAAATATTGTTGTGGTTTAGCCCCAGCCAGCAGCTAAGTATCATGCAGCCACTGTCTCACTCCTTCCGCTCTCCAATAATAGTAATAATAATAAAGAACATAAAAACTAAATGATGAACAATTCAATGCAATTTCTCACCACGCGACAACCTGATATCCAGCTGTGCAGCCCGTTACAAGCAGTGACTGCAGATCCCTGAGCTCTGGCCTTCAGCCATCTTCCCATTTATATACTAAGCATGATGTCATATGGTATCAAATATCTCATTGGCCAGCATGGGTCAGCTGTCTGGCTATACCCCTGCCCCAGCTTTTTGTGCACCTCTATACTTGCAAAACATAGGAAACTGAAGAAAGTCCTTGATTTCTTAGCAACAACTAAAAACATCAGTGTATTATCAACATTCTTCTGATACTAAATCTGAAAAACAACAGCTGCTGGGAAGAAAATCAACTTTATCCTAGCCAAAACCAGGACAAATCCTCCCAGTTTAAAGTGACTTTTCTTGCAAGAAACTGGTGGGTCCAAGGGCTCTAGACAGACACTTGTTTCCCAGAGGGAAAATCTGCCTGTTCTGAACCTCAGCCAGGAACTCAGTGGTGGTTAATGACTAATATATCAGAAATCAGAATCTGGTACCAAGCCAGAGAATAAAGTGCTTCTACCTGGAGGGAGAGGGAGAAAGCTCCTGCTGAACAGCAGCGAGCATTGATGCAGTCAGCAGGTCCACAGACTCTCTGAAGGACCTTGTAAGTTGTGTTCCTCTTGGTTATACACAAGGAGTTTCTTTCAAGCTAGAATGGGGTCTAGCAGACCTAACAGTGAGAGTTTTTTCCTTTATTTTTGGACTGAATTCTGTAAATAAATGGTTATTAGCTATGTCACGTGTTGAAGTGTGCTCCTCCATGGGCTGAAGAAATTCACAACAAGGCATAGAACAAACAGCTCAGGATGGAGAACTCCTTTGGTGACGACAGTGGTCAACACTCAATACAGTCCTCTGGCGTCTTAAACGACAAATTGAAATTGGATCCATTTATACTTTGAATTCAATTAATAAGGTAATGTACAAAAACTATAATACTATCAAATATCTGTTATTGAATGTAAGAAGTGAGACGAAACAAGAACATTTTAATGGAGGAGATGCCATTTTCTCTTCTTTTACAAACAGCAATTATTCTGCCTGTCTACTCTAGATCAGCCACTGGAATTACAGGAGCCTAAAACTTGCATGAAATCAGAAACATGATTGTCTTAGGCTTCATTCTCTGCACCATATAAACAGGCAGCTCACAATCAGACCTGGTACATAAAGCCTGTTTATCAGAGTAGTGATGTTCAGAGGTTTTATGCTGCTGTACTCAAGCTAATATTTCAACTGTTTCTAATCTGCTTGGATTCATATCCCTAGTGGTTTCTCACAGATGAAAGATTTGAATGAATCAAGCACTAATCAGTCCCTGATAAGATTCGGTGATGTTTGTCCTATGTTTGGCATTATGCCACATTTTTTTGTTTTTATATCAGATATTTGTGTGACTGAGGTGGGACATAATTTTGCTCTCCTCATACAGCCAAAGAATCTAGATTCTTCAGTCACTCATCACTATAAATTCAGAAGGGAAATGGCACTGATTTTAAACTCAGCTGGAATGGGGAAGACCTAAGGGCAGCAGGGACAAAAAAAAAAAAAAAAAAGAGAAGAGGCCTGCACTTCTGGTTGCAGTCACACAATTGTCTGATAATGCATTCAGCAACTGAGGCAGATCACTTTGGCTCATAGTTTTCAGTGTCTGCACATGCACATAGCAATGAGAGTGACAAAAACTCCACCTGGATGCTGCATGCAGCAAGTTTAGCCTCGAAAAGCAATGACAGGGGTCCTCTCTGAGACATATCAAAGTCAAACAGGTCATAGAGTCTCTATCATAAACTATCATAAATAAATGATCCTTCTGAAATCCTTTAGATTCCCTTCTCTGACTTTTCGCACTGAGGGCTATTCCCAAATCTCACGTCTGATGGTAAATTTCTTCTAATATTCAGTCTAAATTTATTTATGGCCAATTTGAATTTTATTATTTGAATATTATTTATTCACATACATTTGCTGTATGCCAGCTTCACCCTTTAGCTTAAATAGATGTTCTCCCTGTTGGAGAAGATGCTCCTTTGATATATTTATAGGGAAAACTATTTCACATATCAGCCTTCATTTTGCTGGGCTAAGCAAGCAAAGGTCTCTTAAAAAGAAAAGCCTCCATCTCTCAAGATATCTTCACAACTTTTCTCTCCCTCAGTTCAGTGTGAACTCATCTTTCCTGGATGTGCTTTTAGGAACTATATTGCTTTTTAACCTAAAGTCTGGTCCTGGGTCCACACACCCAGTATTTCCTTGGTTTTGCTTAAAAATATGTTGTCTGATGCAGTCTAGAATCATATTTGCTTTGATCAGCTGTCATAGGCATTCACACTGTCAATCACACTGTGACTAATTTTCCTTCAGGTTGTTCTCCTCCTGCCTTGATTCCACCTGAGGATCTTCCCCTTTGCAGCAGAAATATTTGATAACAGCACTTTGGACTGTTTCAGTCAGGTCTCTATGATATTGCAAACCTTCTCCACATGAATAGTTTTCCTAGCTTCGTGTCACTGGTGAATTTTTACCATATGGGCTAAGCCTATGAATGAAATCCAAGAGCAAATAAAGGACTCGGGTACCTATGCTTACATCTTGCAGTGCCAAACAGTTTAGGTGTCCAGCCCTTGATGCACAGTTAAGGTCTTGGACAGGGACTGTAAGTTCCTTGAGCAGGACGCAAGAAGAGCAGCGACAGCTTAAAATGCAACCTTGGAAGGACCAAGTGCCAAGAAGTGTGAAGAATAAGCAGAGATGCAGTACTGCATGTGCTTTTTAACCCAGTCTCCAAATACCACTGAAGACAACATGTATGCCTAAATCAGAATTGCAGATGTTTAGTGAGTCCACAAGTTATTAGGGTAGGTACCCGTAAAATGTGAGGTCAGAAGGTAGATTGCACTGTTGGACATGGACTAAGTCATCATTGTGGCCTCAAGCTGCGCCAGAGGAGGTTTAGACTGGACATTAGGAAAACCTTCTTCACTGAAAGGGTTAAGAAACACTGGCACAGGCTGCCCAGGGAGGTGGTTGAGTCTCCATCCCTGGAGGTATTTAAAAGACAGGTAGATGAAGTGCTTAGGGGTATGATTTAGTAGCAGACAGGTACGGTTGGACTTGATGATCTCAAAGGTCTTTTCCAACCAAGGGATTCTATGATTCTATGATCCTATGATCTTCTCAGTCTTTTACCAGACACTAACTGGAGCTATCTTAAAAATAATAAATAAATGTTTTCCCAAGGCCAAAGCAAAAATTCTATGACCCTGCAGGACATATCAGGAATGAACTTTGCTCAGTCTGTTTTTCTACTGATTGCAACATCACCAAGAGACTTCCTAGCAAGAGTCTTCAGCACCATACCAGCAAGCTGACCAAACTTAATGGTTTAAAAATATCAATACTACTACTAATAAGAACAACCATAATAGCAGCAATAATAAATCACTTAAAGAAGAAATACAATCTGACTTGCTCCATTTTTTAACTCTCCTCAGTGAAATCTTCTGTGTTTTTCTTCCAAATTCACCTCCGTGGAAAGATTCTCAGTTCAATCTTCCAGGAAAGCAGTTCATCCACACTTAAGCTCACACAGACACTTTACAAATCTCACTTTACAACTGAGGTTAATTGGTCAAGGCTGACGAGATTTGTTTAATAAAGGGCCATTTATACATTGCCTTTTGGATAAAGGTTCTATATTTTAGAATTCAAGAGAAGGTAAAAGGAGAAAATCAAAAGGCATCAAATGGGTTAATATTAAGGGGTTTGTTTTTATGCTGTTTTCCCAAATAACTATCATTAATTTAAGATCTTCTTCTGGAGGGTTTATTATTACTAGCCTTACTGTGTGTGCTTACTTTCTCAGACCTCATATGCCAAAATGGACTTCCATGTAGCTGCTTAGAAACTTGTAGCAGTCTGCATTTAATCTGAGCAGCGTTGGTTGCTTGAGATGAATGTATCAAGGATTAGCTGCCCAGGCTGTGTATCTCCAGTCTGAACTCATCTCTAATATTCCCAGTATGGTTTCACTGCTTTATCCTCTGAAATAATCTAAGTTCAGAGTGTTAAGCACTCATTTTTACTATGCTGTTGATGCAGCCTTTAAATTTTAGCCCTATTTGTTTTTTTCTTGTTATGCTGAAAGAAAAATAAAAATAATTAAAAAAGAATCTTTACTTCTAGTGTTCTGTGCAGGCACCCAGTGCTACCTGGCAGACCTTTAAACTGTCGATTCTGCATGACTAATTGATTGCTTCAGCTGAGGTTAATTAATTAATTAGTAGCAGAGCTGCATTAAAGATTGGAGGCATTCAGAACTCCCATAATGAACGTGAACTTTATTAGTACATAAAATGAGTGTTTAAAATCCACACAGCAACTAATATGCTCTTGAGGCTTTCATTAAACAAACCTATAAAATTACTTGCTTCATTATGTATTTTAGTTACTTTCTTCACATTGTACGGTATCTCTTCACCTTTTTCTTTTGCCAGCCAGTTTTAAGTGCCTATTTGAAATCAATTTCTCTAATAATGGGCTTAATGAGCTCATCAATTAAGGCTGCCATAATGGAATGTAACTGTGTGGTTTCAGTTATCAGTTAAACTCTGGAACTAATTTCCATGCTTCATCTATCAAAAATGATTGGCTAATATTGTTTAGCTTCTGCTTTAGGACGATAGGGAGACCTCGGGCCCTTCTTCACTAATGTCCGAAGGGCTGAATTTCTTCTTGGAGAAGAAGAAAGGGAGGGAGGTGAGGTGGGATAGAAAGAACAATAAGCGGAGGGATTTGGGCCCCTATCTAGATCTGGAGGAAGTGTGATCCTGTATTTCAATGCCAGCATGGTAATTAGTAGTAATGGATTACATTTTCAGACGTATTAGATAAAATGATCGTTCCACATGAAAAATCCCATTATGAGTTTCTTACCTCTCGCTCCCTCTGTCTCTCTCCTGCTTTTGCTCACTCTCTCTGTTTTAATAACCACTGCCCTTTTCTGTGACCCCTTTAAATAATGGTATAAATGGTCAACAGACCTAAACATATAAATATTTCTTTAAAACAATGCTCTCACTTTTATAGCAACCAAACCTGAATTTTGGGAAGTGCTTTCTCTGTACAGGAAAGAACAGATACCTTACAAAATATAAAAATATATCAAGCCAAGAAAAACTCCACAAATAAATGAAGTGTGAAAAAAATTTTAGAAAAATACTGCTGAAGAGCAGGGGAAAAAAGAAAAATTACAGATTTTACTTTCTATTTTTTAATTAATGAATAATGATAATTTATTTGTTCTTGCCATTAAGACTGGATGTGTTCAGGTTAGTACACTATAAAATTTCTAACTGCTGTTTCTCAGACATAATTGAAATGTTCCGGGTTAGTGGTGGCAAAATTTGGCTCACAATCCAGATGTTGACGGAAATGTTAAAATCTCTTTAGCTGTCAGAAACTTTATGAGTGTGACCCCTGTCATGGCTGTATTTATTTCTCTTTCAGTGGCATCCGTGCCGCTCTAGGCATTTTCCAAGTGTTTGTAAGGAATGAAGGAAGGCCACGTTTTAGAGGGAGAACAGCAGGCTGGCTGGAGGGGAACAGCAGGGATTTTTTAATCAAGGCCCTTTACATTCAGTGTAATAGGACTACTCTTCAAGTAAGTGGCTTGAAACCAATTAAATGGATGAAAGATGACTTTTAGGAGGTTATAAGCTAGGGCAAACTGAAGAGGATCTTGAATGGACAGAAGGATTTTGCGGAAGTTTCCTTCTCAAAGGGAGTGATTATTATCTGGCTGTTGCTCTGCAAGTGATTTTGTGATTGATTGTGCATTAATTTTCTGGCCCTGATCTTGCACCAGTGCTCACCGTTGACACTAGCTATGTGAACTGAGCGTGTTATTTATATGAAGTAAACTTTCCTCTTAAAATTAATACTACAAAGACTTTTCTTGTGGAGTAGCAGAAATTGTGGTAAAGAGAATAAAACCAGTTTGCAAACTTCTTTATAATAACCATGTTCAAATAATCAAGCTGCACAGTATGAGAGAGTGAGCTCTATTGTAAAGGTAGAAAGCATTTTCTAGAAAATAGATTATTTTTTAATTATTTGGTAATATAATATTATCTGGGTTTTTTTCAAATTTGACTTTGTAGACAACTAGAAAAACAGAATGTTGACAAAGAAGATTTAAAGTAAACAAATTCCAAACAGACCCTATAATTTTCTTGTGTATTTTTAACGTTTTTCATGATTTGTAAGTTTTCCAAGAAAAGGTCGAAGACATAATACTGAAGAATCCAAGAGAAGAATCCAAGAACAGAGAATCCAAGTGCAGACTCATCTTGCTTCACCTTCAGTTTGGTATGACAAAGCACAAATTTTCTCAATGCTTAAAAAATGAAGTAGAAATCTTTTGCTTACATGTTATATATATCATCGGGGGACTAAGAGAGACTTAAGCTTGATTTTGTTTTGTAAACTGGATTTTAATGTCATTGATGAAATGTAGGTATGACACTTGAAAAGCAAATGTTACTTCAGTGCTGCAATTTATAAAATTGCAGACAAGGAGAAATGCAAGTGATAGACATGAAGAATAGTCATATATTTAAATCCCATGCTCTGAACTCTGATTTAGCTCCTGATTCTTTTGCAGAGCCCCCTGACCATTCAGTCTTAAAATCTCCCACTGCTTCCATAGTTAATCGGAATGGGGAGAGTGCTTGCGATCCTACTTTGCCACAGATCTTTAATTCTGCTCTCTGGAACACTTTTTGTATCTCTTTGGTTTCGCATTTACAAGGCTGTTGGGGTTTGTAAATGCATTTGCTCAAGGGCTGGCTCCACCATGATGCACATGCTCCTACTTTCCCCTCTACTACTGCAAGATGCCTCTGCATCCCTGTGATGAGATCAGTCCGTTGTGCAAGTCAAGGACCACAGGCAGCAATGTGTCCTAGAAAGCAGAGTTCTTTGGCAAATCCTAGTGGTATGAGAGCAGAGGAGAATTCAGTGAGCTCCAATAGTTTGCTGCTGGTTTTGTGAGCTTAAGAGCAGGAAACTGTAATTTCTGCACCTAGTCTTAGGGCTTGCGTTGGCCTTGGTCTGCTGTCTAGTCTTCAGCTTTCATTTTTTTAATAACAGAAGATGATTTGTAACTAATTGCAAAGAAGATAGCAGGTTTATTCCAAATTCTTGATTTTATTAATTATATGTCCTTATTCAACACTATTGCTATTATTAGAAGGCATTCAAAGCAGTGAGACTGTGTCACTGTCCACTAAGGTTTCATTCTCTGTGCTTAGATATGTGCTACACCTTTGTCGCAGGAGAAGAGAAAGGGAACGTGGCAGACCTTGAAACTGTGTATGAAAGAGCTCTAAATAATACTAATAATAGGAATTATTAAAAGTCTGTCTTTAAGGCTTGAATGGGCTCTACGTGCCCTATTTACGCCTTTTAATTTTTGAACAATAGCTGTGGAGTTTCTTTCCCTGCAGCACACAAGCGAGGTTAAACATTATTTCTGTAACAGCCTTTTGTTTCCAGCTCCCATGGAGAGAGGGGGAAAAAATTGAGATAAAGAAGTGTTATTAAAATTGTGACACACGGCTCTGGGAGTATGTTAAGGATAGAAGGAGCCAGGACGTCAGGAAAGAAATAATGAAATGCAAAAATCACCCAGACTGACAATTGGGAGCCTATGTAGCAGCTTAGCCTGTTGGTCCAAGGCTATTTGTCATAATCAGCAGCACTTTTCTCATTAGCAAAAAGCCATTACCGGTGGACTTTATCAGCAGCTGTGAGTTATCAAGGGGCACACAGCAATCCTAGCGTGTAGTCGTGGGGTTCAGCCAGGGTCCGGCTGCTTTAATAAGCCGCCAACTCTTTCCCCAAGTTCCCAGTCAGGTGTCACTGCCATTCCTGGTGAAGCAGCTGAGTGCGGTCTATTAACCACCTCCCTCTGGTGCCTTCCCACTCCCCAAGCTCGGAAGCAAAGCCTCTCCTCCTTCTTGCTTTCCCCTTCCCTCCCAGCCCAATTGGAGTCCAACTAGGCTAAGTCTTTCCTGCTTGTCTGGGTCAGACCTTCTCTCTCCTTTCCTCTTTTCCACATCTCTGTGCTACCTTTGCCCACTGCAGCTTGCTCAGCCTCCTTGAGTGGACGAAGTTGTTCTTCTCTTTCTTGCTCCTTCTTCTTATATCAGAAATGGCATGACCAGCAGGTCTAGGGAGGTTACTCTCCCTCTGTACTTGGCAATGATGAGACCGCACCTTGAATACTGCCCCTCACCACACGAAGGATGTTGAGGCTCTGGAGCGAGTCCAGAGAAGAGCAATGAAGCTGGTGAAGGGGCTGGAGAACAGGCCTTATGAGGAGCGCCTGAGAGAGCTGGGGGTGTTTAGCCTGGAGAAGAGGAGGCTGAGGGGAGACCTCATTGCTCTCTACAACTACCTGAAAGGAGGTTGTGGAGAGGAGGGTGCTGGCCTCTTCTCCCAGGTGACAGGGGACAGGACGAGAGGGAATGGGCTCAAGCTCCGCCAGGGGAGGTTCAGACTGGACATTAGGAAAAAAAATTTCACAGAAAGGGTCATTGGGCACTGGAACAGGCTGCCCAGGGAGGTGGTTGAGTCACCTTCCCTGGAGGTGTTTAAGGCACGGGTGGACGAGGTGCTGAGGGACATGGTTTAGTGTTTGTTAGGAATGGTTGGACTCGATGATCTGGTGGGTCTTTTCCAACCTGGCGATTCTATGATTCTATGATTCTATGATTCTATGATTCTATGATTTTATGATTCTCGATGCTCCTTCCATGGTGTACAAAGCTCAAGTCTGCAGATGTGCCATCCCTTTTCTGCACATCAATAGGACAGATTGCATTCTGCAGGAGCAACTCCAAACCTGCTCTGACCTGCTATGAGTCTGCTGAAGTAACATGGTAAATTGGCTGTGATTGAGCTCAAACTGAGATTTTTTTTCCTCTCTGCTCTGTGTTGCTTGCCCTGTGAGATGGATAGTCCTATCTTACCCTCTTAAGACATGTTCAGACATTTCTTTTATATAAGTATTCTCCATGATCTTTTCCAGAGATCATGTTCTGGCTCCTGCAGGTGATTAGGGCAAAATATTTGCCCTTTTTCTGCCCATGTTATGTTGCCTCCATGACAGATTTGTAAAACAGAGATTTGTAGGAAGACAATATTATGCTTTTTTTTTTAACCAGAACCATTGTGCAAGTCTGAAACCCATTAATTATTGTCTCCGTTGTGAATTTATATGCAATATACTATCTACAGGAAATTTTTACCACCATTGTCCTGTGGTACGGATTAATAAGTCTCACATTTGGTTTGGAAACATAGTAAAAGCACCACCATATTCCAGCTTTCTGAAACTGGATGGAAAAGCTGGAAGAGCAGATTGTCTTCAAACTCTTTAATTATTCTTTTAACTTTATGTTCCATTCAATATTTCTGAGATATTGTCTGGCAGACCATCTTACGAAGCAGGAACCTAAACAAAGAGCTACATTGCCTCAGTAAAAAAAAAAAAAATCTGTAATCAAGCATATAGCAAGTTTCCTCAAGGCTCTGCACTGGTAGTGATGGGGCACAGTGGGGCTGGTATGATGAGCGTGGCTCTCAGCACACAGTTGCCTGAGAATCATCAAACCTCTGTTATCTCCCAGGAGCAGAGGGTGAAGGAGATATCCAAAGAGGGACCACAAGGTGGCTCTAAATATATTGAAGAGGAGACTCCTTTCCTCCTTTCAGCTATCTTAAACATCTACAATGGAAAAGTGACTGCTATGTTTTTATACATATAAACTGTACTGCCACAAAACAGATCTAGCAACAGCTTAGTCTCTCAAGTGACACACGCCAAACCAGGGAATGAATGACTACCTGGGTAGTAAGAAAGGGGTGTCAGGGATCACAGCATTATAGATCTTACTTCCCCCAGTATCATCCATACAGACATAAAACCTTCAGTTTTTTCTACTTTTCTCCCATGCTTTTGGGATTTCTTTTTGCTCTTAATAGGCAAGATGCTGATAATATGCATAAATCACACCCATATATATATTCTATTACCTAAGATTTTAGGAAGAAAGCAGACTGTAGTTTGGAAAATTTGTCAATCTATTTGCACTGCAAAGAGCAGAGTTATAAGCCTCTGAAATACAAGTGAATCAATTGTCTGTCAGCAAGGAACACCAAACACCCATTGGCTTCTACACCAGGAGTGAGTGGTTCAGGCAGGAGGCAGGGAACTGGATCCTGAGTGTAAAATGCAAATTCTAGGAGATTGCCACCATTCAAGGGAAGACCAAGGGAAAAAAAATATTTTCTGCTCTTTCTTATTGTGTTTTTCCTTAGTGACTTTGGTAAAAAGAGAATGCAGTTGACCTTAGAATCTTTTTTACCTCTAGTAAATTTTAAGATTTGTTATATGAAAATGGATGCAATGCACTGCTTAAAATATCAGATATTTTAAACCTCATGGGGGATTTTGTCTAATGTTCTCCGCCTTTCAGATCTGTGCAGTCCTATAGCTCAGGCTGTTGTCTAATGCAGATTTCCTTATCCTAGAAAATGTAAGAAGTGTCTTCAAGGAAAATCTTACATCTTAAATCAAATAATAATAATAAGCATACCTTTGCGATGTCTATAAGAAAAAACCAGATTGGTACATGATGTTTATGTCAAATTGCATTCTTTACTGTAACTGAGCACAGAAAGTAAATAATCTTGTTATTTATCTTGCACATTGGCCCACTTCAAGACAGACAAATGCATCCTGTAACTGATTAGAAATGGGACTGTAATCTCAGCTCCAGGAATCAGCAAGGAATTGTTCTCAAGAGACAGAAGCAGAGGGAAAGAACTGGAGGGGAAAATCACTCACTTTTCTTGATCATTTGTTGTCCAAAAAACCCCAAACCATCCACCAAAAAAAAATCCACCTAAAAAAGAATGATCATATCACATCTATTCTTTCAGACAGAATTATAACCAAAGAGTTGTGATACTAGAGTTATTACATATTTCAGATAATATGCATTGAACCTGCAACTCATTTTATTCTCGTCCTGTGTATGTTTCTCAATCTTCTTTTCTGAAGATTAATAGAATTCTCAATAGAATAGAAAAGCAGCCTTCCTTTTGCTTGGGCTCAAGTGCAGTAATCACTAATCAGCTTATTATTATTTTGTATAGACACCTTGTGCAAAAGAATGTTTAACTTGGCCAAATGTAAGTAGAAAATAATAATCCCAGATATCACTATGAAATAAGATTAAAGCAATGACAATGCTTGGAAAGGTTTAGAAATCTTAGTGGAATACAAAAAGGAAGAAATACATTATCTAATGCAGAAGAAAATATGAAAGTCTACTTCTTATATGAGGTACAATATCTCATAGAGATAGCAGCATTTGGTTCGGCTCCCAATTCAGCAATTAACTTTATGACTTAAACCTATATTTATGCGTTTTTCTGCTTTGGATCCTTGCAATGCTCGCCAGAAGTGACTATTCACTGCCGTTCTGCTGCTGATTTTCTGAGAGCAGAACTGTATCAGTGAGTCAGCAACACAGCTAAAAGCATGGATCCTGTCCAGGTGTACTGCAGACATTGCCACATTGGGCATAAACATGTGGTAGCCTCTACATGAAGCTAAGAGGTGTCACTTGAAGAGACCTATGTTAATTAAGTGGAGCTATAAACAGTTCCGTTTTATTGAAAAGTGTATCTGGATGGATCTTGGAAATGAATTCTCCTAAGATTTCGAAGGCAGTACATAATCCTAAAAACACAATGCAAATTAAGACAGAATTTAGGTGGAGTATTCTCCAGAGAAGGCACTGGAATATAGAGCTTTATGCCAACTGATATTAGGCTACAGAATCCTATAGTTCTGTTTATGTTGAGAACACTGATGTAAAAATTCTGCCAGCTTTTATGAAAAGATGCTGGACAGTGAGCCTACTTTTCTGAAAGGTCTGAGGCTTCTGAAGGCTGTGTTTGTGAGTGTGCATGCTGTAAGCATCTTTGAACAGCAGTGCTACTTTTGAAAGACAAGTGTTTGTGGATAAACCTACTCTTTGTAATTTATTCTGCACATCTTGAATATTGAGACATTTTGAGAAGCTTAGCTTTCCTGACAGAGCTGGAGTTGTATGAGATCCTCGTTTATAAGGATGACTGAGTGATGCAGAGAGTTCAAGTGACAGTTCATTCTCTTGTAAGCCTCTGCTCAGCCAGTCTCAATTTGCAGAAGGAGATGGAAGGGGAAACAGGGAATGAAGTACTATATAAAGACAAAAATCACAGATTGTGAGATGGAAAAGACCCATTAGACCATCTAGTCCACAGACTTCCAGGAAGAGGATGCACTATAGGGAGAACTGACAGCACATTCTCAAGAGTGAAGGTCACAGTAGGATCAAGAATTGGTAACAGAGAAGAAAGTGGTGATGCAAGGTTGAAAAGTCCAGGTGCAATGGCAGTCTGTCCCACCTTAGTGTTACTCTTACCTTTCTCTGACACCCTAAGCCATATCAGAATGTTACAAGTATCTAGAAGAAGAGATAATCCTAGTCAGTTCATATGGAAAATGATCCTAGTAATTTTGTTAATGTTTATATAGTGATTGGGTCTATTTTTATTAGAACTATTACAAAATAATGTGCCCCTGGCATTTTTTGTCACCATCAGTGCTTCAAACCTAGTCATGTCCTCTTTCAAATTATTTTTCTCCTAGCCCTGTATTCTTGCCCTTGAATTTGAAAGGTATCTCTTCTTAGATTGGATACTGAAAGATCAACTATAAAACAAGAAGTTTAATGAGGGAAAAAGCAATAATATTTTTCCCTCTCCTTTACCTGACCCATCGTTAAGCTTATATGACATTCTTTCATTTGCCTTTGATGTCTCCTTCCCATTTCTTATCTCCTTATTTTCTTTCATTTCCGTGAAGTCCTGTTCTGTATATCAGTGTTGTCCATGTTCTTACACTCAGCAGTTTTTTGTCACAAGTTTGGACAATCTTGAATGAATTGACAAGGTCACAAAAATTTCTGATGAGTTTTGTGAAAATAGGCAATAAAGAAGGGAGTAAACCTCTATAGGAAAGGGTTATCTCTTAGACGTAAGGGGATGTACTCAGGAGACTTTCTGAACAGCATATTTCATGTGTCCCATGGAAATTAGTGTTGAATTTTATGTTTAACCTCATCTTCTAGCATCATGTAAGAGTTTTTGTTCCTATGTGACATTTGCAAATCTTAAATATCATTACTACTCTTTCTTCCCTAAGTTCTCTTAAAACTTCAGGTTATTTTCAAACTCATATTCCTGTTTAGCTTTGAATAATCAGAAACGTATTTCTGAAAAAATAGGAAATATTTAATATTTCAAACCGTTCTGCCTTATCCTAAGGTAATTGGTCCATTTTTTAGTTATGCAAGCAGCATGCTTTCCACACCTGCCCATGAGTGTCATTATGAGAAATGGTTGCGGCCTTACTGTTTATTATTACATGTTATGATGCTCAGGTTTGCTTCCTTTGTTTTTCCCGGGATTTAAAAATCTTGAGGAAAAACCCATAAAACCCTTTAATCAGTGGTGAGTGAACAAAACAGCCTCCCGAAAGAAACAGAAGCACCCGCATGGTGCATTGGGGTGCAGCAAGCTCAGTATGACATATTAAACTCCCTTTCTTGCCAGAGAAAGCAAGGAGACTTCAGCAACTTGCAGTTCAGGACCACAAGAAATAGATAAGCTTTGAACCATTCCCTGAAGGTTAATGGGCTTGGATGCTGGCAACCCAGTGGGGAATGCCGGAATAAAATTCATTCCTCTGAAAATCGCCAACCACTGCTCTGCAGGCGATTATACACAGGACCTGGCAGCATCAACATATGCACCCATCTCCCATCTTTTCACAATGATGAGCAGAAAGCAATTGCTGTTTAGGTACAGGATCTTAAACTATTATAAAGACCTTGCCTGGGCCAAATACTTGTGCAGGAGATTTGCCAGACACAACTGTCCTGAGGCATGTGCTGCAGTCAAGACCACGGCTGCCCTTCTGGCATTATAAATGCATACGAAAGTTTAAAGTTCTTGTAGGAGAAGAGCTTCAATCCCTTGAATAACTTAAGCTCTGCCTCAGAGTGGTACAGTCAGTTGGAGAAAAGGAGTTGACAGCCGAAGCCCAAAGAATGCTAGCACCCAGTTTCTGGGGATGGCCATGACCAGCTACTTAGTGGGAGAACTGAGAGCCCTGCAGGAGACTAATCTTTGTTAGGATAATGTGTGAAAGGATAAGCCTCACTATAATCTCCAACAATTAGAATTATTTTCAATTCTAAAATACTCAGTTCAATATACATTCCTGTTTTTGTGTCTATCTCTCCACCTGTACTCTGACTGCTTTTTATTAGCTATATGATATTGTATAAAGCTGATTTAAAATAATTTCAGGTGGCAATAACCACAGATTTCTCCACTGAAAGACAAAAAAATAAAAGCCTGCCTTCTTCCTAAGCAGTGAGACAGCGCCCAGGGACATACATACACCTTATAGTAAATCAAAAAGTGTGGGGAAAAAAATAGGAAAACAAATTCCTCAAAATGGCTACTAGAGATTTACCCGGTTGAAGCTGAGAGGAACTTGTCAGTAGACGTCCATGCATTTCAGTCAAGCTCTATGAGACCAGTTAAACGTTTCATGAAAGTTCCAGCGTTAAGTGGTTTAATTATTTCACTTCTGTTCATGTGGAATTTGGGAGTCTAACAGAAATGAATCAAACGAATTCAGAAAGGCAAGGCTGGTTTGGCTCTAAGTGATTATTTTCCTTTCCAAATGGAGCTATCTTTTCAAACACACAAAAAAAGGAAAATAAAGCCTGTGGCTACAACAGGGTTAATAGTAAAGACTGCTATTTTTTTTTTTTCGTTTGAAATGGCTCTGTGGTTCGAGAATGACTCTTTGCTTCCCCTCTTAATCTGTATTTTACGAGTGAGAAGCTTTGCATTATGCAAATCGTTAGATAGGAACAGGTGACATTTCAGCAAAGAACATGATCAGCAGCCCGGGCCTGGATTGGGCTGCTGATTTATACATTAGTATTTGTCACAAGGATCACAAGTATTTCAGTCTACATTCTGCAATTTGCTTTTCTATTTTTTCCTCCCCACAATCCTTAAGGTGGAAACTTCATCAAAGTATTTAAAACACACTGCCCAGACCAAAGGGACCTTCTTTTGTTCTGGAATGGGAGAGAAACAGCAGAGCTTTATTTTGGTGACTGTTTGCTGGTGTTAATTGTCACTGCATGGTTTAGGCTTTGCTGCAGCTTCATGACAAAGCAGAGCACATCTGCACAACTCCAGAGACAGATTCTCTGCAGCACTGGTGAGCACCCTGGTAGTCCTTACTGCACAGCAAGGACCATCAGAAGAACAATCTGGACTTTTGTTTAAACTTTGTGAACCATGTAAACAACGGACATCTTCAAAGTGAAAGATGTGTCACAACGCAACTATTTACAGTCCTTTTTCATTTTTTTCCCCTTTCTGGACCTTCTTCAATGGCAGACAGGCTCAATACAGATTGATTTGCATGCCATGAGATATGTTTTGGACTGTAAATTATTTTTGGAAAACAACTACTGGAAAAAAGAAGGAATTCACTGCCATGAGCAGTTGTTTTTCTTCCTTTGATCTTCTAGTTCTCTGAAGCATCTTAGTTTTTGCTTTTATAGTGGCTTTGCTGCTCCCCGGCTAAAATTTTAACTGTAACAGTAGCTTAAATCAGGGAAGCGGAGAGGTTATTAAATGGCCAGAGTGACATTCAGAAGCAAGTTCAACATAGCTGTTCACAACCGTCTGCTAGTGCTCCTCAGCATCGACAGGAGAAACATGTTTGATGTGAAGGACGTGATGGCTGCATGCTGTCTATCATCCCTGCCTTTTGTGAGAGGCACAACAACACAACAATTATGAGCACAGTATTTGCCAATGCAAAGTGGGAATAAATTTACCCAAGTGTAGATTGCTCACACTATTCCACAGGATTCTTTAGTGTAAATACAATCGGTTGATCTCTTAAGTTGCCTTGCTGCCCCAAGGACCCTCATTCTAACACTGTGGGGACGTGGGCTCATGGGGCTGTGATGGAGGCAACACTGGCAAAGCACTTGTTGCAAATCAGGGGAGAAGGAGTAGACAGAGGCATTTTTCTCCCCATCTGATGATTCAGTGGTGTCTGTTTTTCCTTGTCACCATGCAGGGACCCTCTTTGACTGTACATCCCTTAACATGACTCTTTTGTTTTTTTTCTCAGCACTCAGCCAAGGCTCTGTGGATGGAGCCTGTAAGATTCATAGACAAATGACTGAGTTGTGGAAACTGCTCCAGTCTACATACAAAGGCTGCACTGCCGTATGTCCCTCAGTTGGGCAGGAGCCAGGCAACAGGAGCTGCTGTCACTTCACATCACTCCAAATGTCTCTAAGATAACACTTGGGCAACAACAAACTACCTTTTTCTTAAGGCTTTCACTAAAGGCCACGCTACTTATGTATGTCCTTGTCCTCCTCTTTTCAAGTCTGGTCTTTTGACTGTTTCTTTGATGAGTACAAGCACCAGTACAATTCTTAATCACTACTGCTTTAGGTCTTGAACATCTTTCACACATTATAAAGGAAGTATATCCGGTCACATGAACAATTTTGGTTTTCATCTTGTCATATGCTTATTACATTAATGGTCCTTTTGGGCTTAATTTGAATAAGAAGATACTTTGATATCTTCAGAAAGATTTATATTAACCCACAATGGCGGATTTTCTCATTTCTGCTACCTCCATCTCTGTGGAGTGTAAAAAAACAAATAACTCGCTCCAGATGATCCCCTTTTCTATAAGCTTCTGAGGTATGTTGACAATTCACTGTCCATGAAAGCTATGTTTCCCTGACCTTTGGGTACACACTTCTGTTTACAAATGTCTCCTTTTAAGATCTGGTGTAGACAAAGACCACCAGTCAGGTATAGCATTCAGCACACAGCAAACACCTACCTGCAGTAATGGTCACTAATCCTTCCATGTGATGATATTTTATTTTGAGTGCCTTGGTTTTTAGCTGAAATAATAACTTGGGTTCTCTCTTAATGTGTTTCTTTATCTCCTTAATGTAACTTTATCAAAGATAAGAATGTTCTTCTGAGAACAGCATGAGCTCATCATTCATTCATGTCAGAAATCATTACCATTTCTTAATGTCATCCCAATTAAGCTTTAATTTAATCCAGATGTTCTCAGCTGTGGTCATGGTAATGCCTTTGACACGAGCCTGTGCTGTAGGTGATTCTCCCAGTGCTGCAACCAGTGGTGTGAAGGCTTCTGCTGCTGTTGGCCATCCAGAACATGCTCCAGGTTCTTGGCATTGCCTTGTCTGGTGTAAGTCTTGGAAGGTGGTTAGCACAGTCTTCCATGTCAAGATGCAGCACTCAGGCAAGGTTTGCTGTGGGCATTGGTTTAGGAGTTTGTGAACTTACGTCAAGTACCCAGCCATGACATAGTAAAGCTGTAAAATTATTTACTGATGATAATTAGTACAGTGAGCAGTAGCAGACTCAGCAAAAGCCAATCATGTAATATTGGCACAGACAGGTCATACTGTCATCATATTTAATGACATCTACTCTCAATGACTATGATAATTTTTACAGCAATGCTTTATATCAGATACATTTTTGACTGCCATGTCAAATACTCACTGAGTTTCCCCAGGCTTCACATTCAACTGCATTTTCAGGACTGGCTATCATACTCCTCTTGCACTAATATCCTTTGCTGTATTATTCGTTTATCATCTTTCTGTTCATATTTTGAGCTACTGTAACACAAACTATATGAAGCTCTTGAGGACTGGTTAATTTGTCTATGTGACAATGAGATAATTATGATTATCCTCATTTTACAGGATGAGAAGCTGAGGAAGAGATATGACAAAATGCTTGTCTGGAAGAAAGATGCCTGTGAGTATGTGAAGTTATCATTCACAGTTTTGTATCTCTTGCGTGTATACTGTAGACCATTGTACACCAAACAGTTTGCTGAGGCCAGAAGGTGTGTGCACGTGTGTGTCTGGCAGGAATCCTGTCCTAAAGCAGGTGTGAACATCAGGTCTCCCATACGTGAGACAGAATGCTGGCTTTTCACAGAAAAGCCAACATTATCACTTATAACGTTTGTCATTTCATTGTTAGTAATACCATAGTACCAAAACATCTGTGTATAGCAGTGATGCTGATTCTATAGTTTTTTTAAAGAGAATCATTTCTCTGATGAAATTCAAGTGGAAGTAAATGAGGAAGAGAGAAGAAATGATATGTTATTAAATTTGAGACTGTGAGAACCAGGTCAAATTGTCTTGCTCAACGGAATCAAATCTCTACCCCAGTTCTCCAGCTTCTTGCTATAATTGCAGCAGGGAATTGTCATCTGTTTCTCACTCAGAGGGCTCATTTATGCTATCTCTGTATTTTTAAAGTAGCAGGTAAGCTACATATCTTGGATCTATTTGTATTCTTTCAAATGAGTAAAACTAAGGCCAAGTTAAGCAAGAACTTTGTCCTTAGTGTAAAGTTAATTCCCATAGATATCCCCAGTACGGGATTGTTTTAAGAGTTCTTTTAATTTGCTTCCTGATTGCCTAAGAAAAGATGGATTTTTCATGCTCAGGTACATTAAGATATACACAGCAAGGCGCAGTGACCCATTTGATAGTCGTTTTTTTTCTTTATAGGTTCTTCTGTGCTGGCATGTGCTTGTGATGCGGCTGCTACCACAGTTTGTAAGGATGTGTATCTTGCCATCGCCCTGTCTCTGGTCAGCACTGTCGACTGGGTTGGAGACAGTGTCATCTATCCCCAGTCATTTAAAAGCACAGGGGAGTTGTCTTTTCACAGATGAATACAAGAAAAGTGTAATACAAGGCAGAATTAGAAAAGCTTGTCATTTGTCAGTCTTAATCGGGAGTGTTCTGTGGTAGGGGGCACTGCCTGTATATTTGGGGTTCTATTGCCTGTGCAAAGGAATGTTGTTGACTTAATTGAAATCATCAATTGCTATCTCACAACTGTGGATTTCTTGTTACCTTAAAGCAAGTCAACAGATACAATCAGATCATGCTTTTTTTTCCACAGAAAATCTGTGAATTGTAAAAAATAGCTAGTAAATTTTGTCCAAATATCAATTTTTGACATATCTTAAAATAAGAATGGCTAATGACAAGGACCTGTTGGTCTTCAGTGATAAGAGAGCTCAGCATTTCTTTTATCCAAAACTGAGTGTGAGATTTGTGTGGGTGTTGTTCTATAGTCAATATTCTATCCAGCTATCTGCTAATAAAGGTGATCTATATTGTAAAGTGAACCATTGCTTCTGGATATTTTATTTGTATAGATTTGGGTTGTATTATGCCTTTTTCAGCATTAGCATTCTTGAGTTGACCATAAAACTTTTGGATTCCTCCACTGGTAGTTATCTAAAAGTATTTTTAACATAATTTTGGGATTTGGCTTATTCATTGGTAAAGGAACTGAAACATTATCTCAGTTCCCGCTTGGGTTTTGGGCCTGTTTAGTTCTGTAATTCCCCATGAATGTTAGAGTTCACTGATAATCCACTCATTGTTTATGATATTTAATTTTAAAATGTGAAAATTAGTGCTGAATAAACAAAAGAGATTTTGGCAAATTGCCATGAAACTGTTAGTTGTTAAAGGCAGTGCATTCATAGTGTTCTTTCTTCGCTTCTCTTATAGTACCTGCCTGCTTAAGGCTATTTTATGTTGTCAAGAATGTTATTGCTTACTGCACATTCATGTGAAGGCTGCATAAAAGGTACTTGAAAACAATTGACAGCAAACAATCCCTTGAATACACAGAGAGATGATCATCCTTTTAAGTGTAGATACACACTGCTGCATTATATCACAATGGAGAACAGCATCAAGAATCAAAGCCATCTTGGAGAGCTTCAGAGGAGAGCAAATGTTGGTTTCCATTGAGACTACCTTAATATTCCAGTGCATGAAAAAACCCAATAAAATACAACTTACCAAAAAACCCAACTGAACTGGTCTAATTTTCCTATTTTGATCATACATGACTATGTTCACTACCATTGTCTTAGTTGGACTCAGAGATAAAGTGTTGACAGACACATAAATTGTCATTACAGATGCAAGAAATAACATATACAGCCAGGTCATCATAAGGAGTGGTTATTTTCTCTTTACTCCCCTATAGAACTATGTATTAACGAGCTGCTGGCTTAGCACCCTAAAAAATGTGCAAAGAAAGTACTTTTGTCCAAAGAGTTGGGGCACTTCATCATGCTAAAAGCAAATGAAAGGCAAAACCCGATTCCTTGCTTTGTGGCTATGTTGTATGGGCTGGTTTAACAGATGTGAAACATGCTTCTGGTATCACCTGAAGTGAATAACTGCATACTATGAGCTATTGAATAGTCTTATATTGGACTGGAATATTTGTGGAGTCCTTGTGGGATCTTTATATACAGAGAGAGCTGTGGGTAGGGTCATGGGTACCTGGCAGGGTGTGCAGAGTGGTCTTTCAGCAAGGGTTGTAACAAAATCAAATTCGATGAGACTCCAGCTTTTATTGATGCTTTTGGGCCCACTTATAATCCAGAGGAATAATAAATTACATAAATGTGCTAAGTATGCAAATACTTTTGCCTTGAAACAGGACAGAATCAATTTTGATACTCTTTGGAATTGGCACCTGGAACTGAAAATTGCCCCCAACCCCGCCAGCTCCTCACGATTAGTCCCAGAAGCATGATGGAGCCAGAGTGCCTAAAAAATGTGACCCTCAGAAGATTTTTTTGCTTTGATTTAATAATCAAAAATCCACAGATAATTTGGATATAAGTAATGCAAACATTTGCAGTTCTGGTTGATAATCCTAATGGCCAGACCACAGGTTTAACTGTGCTAGGTCTTTCCCTCAACCACAGCAGAGCAGGGAATCCCGAGGGGGAAATGTTGTGCTCAGACCATCAGCTGAGCAATGGGACCCAGGAGTGTCAAACTGAAGCATGGAAATATGCATCTCCTATAGTCCTATTTTCCTAGCAATCACAACATCCACAGTAACAGATAGCATGGTTCTGGTGCCATTCCTTCCATGACTTTGTTGTAAACTGCTGCTAGAATGCAAACCAGCAAGATTTGTGCTGCCAGAAAGACCCAATCCCAATCTGAGATATAAGAAAAAGAAACATAACTTTCTTTATTTGTCAAAATCTTGGCTTCCTAGTGGAGTTCTGCAGTCTGTTTCAAGTTTCATCCCTGTTTAAAGTTCCATCCCTGTTTAAAGTTGATTGTAACACACTTGAACTGTCCCTTCTCCGACAGTATTTCTGTGAGGTCTTCCATGGCAAAGGAGTTCACAAGCAATAAACATGTAACACTGCTCTTTCTGCAGGCTGAAGGAGAGGTGGGAGAAAGAATGTGTGCGCAACAAGACTGTGAAGCTGATGGAAAGTCTGTAGCTAAGCAAAGTGGGGAAACTTTACTACACAACTTTTAAAACTTGGGTAGATCAGACTGCGCTTGGATTTTAAGCGGTTGCCCAAACATCCCTTAGAACAATGGCAAACTAAATGGAGATTTGAGAGTAAGGATTTAAGCCTGTGGTTCCAGGAGAGCCGATAATTGCAATGTGACCCTTAAATCACAGAATTATAAACTAATTATTGCCCCAGAAAGTAAGGAGCTATAGTCCTGAAATGGCTTACTTTGCCTTTGCAGATGTTGCTGAAGATGCGTTTTATAGGAGAAGTTCTTGTAACTCACGAATTGCTATACAGATTCCACCTTAAATGGATTTTATCAGACTGTGCACTGGTAAGCTCATGCTAATATTGGCTCCAATAAAGAACAAATCAGTGCCCAACTCGACTCGTCTTATCGCACAGTCAAAACTGATGGCTGAAGAAGTCATAAAGATCCCATTTAATCTCTCGCCTATCTATCACTGTGAATGTCTTTATCCTCTTTGTGCAGTGGTAATATCTGCTCATTATGAAAGCAAAATAGATCTGGCATGAATAAAAGCGGAATGAAGTGCTCACTTTGATTTTGACAGCATGATCAGTGGAAGCAGTAATCTGTGAGAATCAAAAGGGCTAAATTATTCCATAACAGTAATTTGAGGGAACAGCTCAGAGCATACACATCTGCTTTCATATATTGTGACGTGCACTGATAAAACATCCTTCCCAATTTACTCTCTCTGTGCTTGACTAATCTGCAACAGCTCTCACAATGTCTAATCATGCCATCAAAAAGGAGAAGAAGTTCAATTGAGACTCAAATGAAAGAAGATTGGAAAACTATCCTCAATTGAAATTACATTTGTAAATGAGCCATAGTTTTTCTGTTCAGAGTGCCTTATGGTAAATCTGCCTGAAGAAGTAGTTATGCTGAAGAACAGCAACGTGTACCTAGATTGTATTTATTCCATTACTGCTCAAGTAAAATTATGGCAGCTTGGAAACCCTGGGGCATGTTTTCAAAACTGATATGCCAAATTCACAGTCAGATTCCTGTAGTGTAATTATAGCATCTCTGGCCTGCTGAAAGATTCCCAATACATATAAATTACACAGCCAGGTTACAGTTATAGGGGTTTTATTTTTAAACATTCCTGTTATAAGAGATTTCTTCCTTTTTTTGCAGGCTTAGCCACGGCCAAAGTTTTCTTACTTTCTTCCTTTTTCATGGTGGGGTTTGGAGCTAGTTAACCAGGCCTCCAATGTACTTGAAACACAAAAATGAAGGTCACTTTGAAGGTCATACAAGGGGGTATCCTGCTGGTCCTTATGGACAAAACCAGGAAGAAACATGTGCTGACTGGGCTAGAATATATGCTACCCAGACTAAAAGTGAGACAGTCAAGTTAAAGCTCCAATACTGGATATTCACCTTTCTGATCTTTGCTAATCCAAGTCTATCCTGGGGTACTCCGGTCTGTGACTACATATTGTCACCTCTGCCAGGAATTTCAAGAAGTGTTATCCTTCCCTTAAAACATCTGATTCTGGAGCCATGTGGTTTTGTCATCCAATGTATTCTATGTCTTTATCATTTTGATTAGACTCAAACTTTATTGAATTTCTTGAAGCTGGCAATACTGGGCGCACCTCTGCTAGATAGATCACTAATGATCCGCTCTCATATGCCCATTATCCTGGTACAGCCAAAGGAATGGTAATTGCTTCCTTTGTAGATCTGTCATCAGGTTCATTGATGCAGCTCCCTGTCTTACATATTTCTACAATGAGGATGTACCTATAAGTCCAAAACGGCATAGGTAAGCAAATGATACTACCATCAACTGTGCTAATACTGCTTGCTGTTCTGCTATATGCTTTGGAATATTTGAAAATATTAAACAACAGGCTATATTCATTCTAGGAGATTGTAGCTGGACACCATTCTGCAAATATTCAGGTCTTGGTGAAACGTATCGTATTCTTGCATAAGAAAAATGGGTGAGCAGCTGCTACTCTTTTTGAAACTGCTGCTAAGTGTATCAACTTAGTAAAATAGTCAATGAATATTCAGTCCTCTTTTAATCATCTTTTGCTCACTTTTATCTCATTTTCTGCAAACACTTGTATCAATATGTAGAGCTGACTTTACCACTACACGCCTGACAGGTCAGGATTTCTTTTTTTCAGTCTGCTCATCAGAAAATTAAGTCTCTGCAAAGTTGAAGTATGTAATGGGAAATTTGTGAGTTTACTAAGATTCTTTTTCCATTGGAAAAAATAAAATTAAAATGGTTATTTTGCATAATTTAATTAGATCTTGAGCTTAATTGAAATATTTTCTTTGGAGATGTCTTTGTACAGGAGATATACTAATAGTCTATGGAGGTTATTTCAGATTTTTCTTGTTCCCATTACTACTATTGGCCTTACTACATATCCCATGATAAAATTGGATGTCCTTTCACCTTAAAACCCTGTGATGCATCAGAACAGGCCTGTGATGATGGCAAATGTTGGAGAATGTGGTTGAGTGAAATCATATGTGAGATATCCAAAGAACTTTTCCAGTGACTTACCTCCTGTCACTTGTTACTTCTTGTGCATTCATTATATCTAGTATAATAGTCACAGCCTTTGGAGAGGGATCTAAATGTTTCATTTTGCCAAAATATTTAGCAAATTTACATGCTGACTAAATAGTAAGGTTTGCAAATTTCACGTAGGAAAGAACATCAGCTGAAACTGATTTTTCAAGTATGCACAGTAGACTAGTTATGTTAGGAATACACATTCATTAAGTCAGTGAACAGATACAATACCATGTGGCAAAAAACCCCATGTAGGTCACACCATCTGTCCGATTGCACCTTAGTGGTAAGGTTAAATGAACAGAGAAATAAAGGCTATCCTAGAATTTTGTATAAACTATGGAATTAAACATATTTTTTAATAAGAAAAACAACTGACTGACTGCTACTTCTGCTTTTGGATATTTTGGCATGAATCATTGTTTTAGTGGTTTTTGTTGTGGATTTTGACCATCTGTGTGAGATACACAATAGCATATGAATAAGCGTTATAGATATTTGATTCATCAAAATTTGGAAAATACTACTTCATCTTTTAAAGTCAAGGAAATGAGATGAGTGTAGATGTTTTCCCACCTTCCTCTGCAATCAAAGGTTATTTTTATGGTTCCATTGCAAGGACAGCTGTGTAAATGCACTGATTCAGAATGTGCTTGGTCACACAGCAGACAATACTCTCAGTGTCAGTATAACTGAGACTATTTACCCTACTGGTCAGTATGTTGTGTGACAAAAGTTATGCATAATTAACCTTGATTCCTCATTTAACTTCAAAACATTTTAGAGTCTCAGTCTCCCTTGCTGGCTGATGATGGCTCCATATCTCACTGCTAGAAATTGTCTCTCTCTGTTCATTTGGCTATCGCCTCTTCACAAGAGCCCCCTGCAGTGTTTTTGACATTATTGTGGTAACAACTGGGAACCACAGGCTTTTTAAGAATCACCATAATGCTGTTGTGCTCCTTTCTGCCCTTTCACTTCATCACAGAGTAAGATAAAATTTGATTCTGATGAATGCTGCAATGTGTTTATTTGCATTACAACATCCAGCCACCAATTCTCCCAGGGCTGTACACAACTGCAGGCAGAGTCCAGACAAGGATCACAAGTGGCAGCTGTTCCTCAGACTTAAATGTATATAGAAATGTATGTGTCTCTGTTTTGTGTTCTGTACTGAAATGCGTCCTGTATATTACTTGCAAGACAAACTTAGTAAAACAGGGGTGCTGCTGACTTTCACCTTCTCAGATAGCCATAAGCATACATTTTTGCGTTTGTGCTTAGACGTTGCAAAAAAGGATGTTTGCTTTAAGAGATAAAGTTCCCTGTCAATGAACATGAGCCAGAAGACATTTTGCACGAAAACAATTAATATTTTTCCTTCAACATGCTTGTGGAGCACGAGACTGTCAAAGTCAGTATTCTTTTTCCAGTTTTTATGAACCCCGTATTTATACTTCACATTTTCCTGTTTGCTGCACCGGAGTTTGGGCCACTTCTACATCCTATAAAGCAACTGTTCTCCAGTCACTGAAGGTCTTGAGACTGAGCATGAATGTCTGCGGAATCACAGAAAAAAAAGTGAAGGTTCTCAGAGGTTTACTCAGGGTGGCTTCACAGAGTCAGTTTTACTCTGGGTTTTTTGGCACGTTGGCCCAAGTAGGGAATGATCAAAATCTATCTGTCAGCTGGTAGAAATGGCTGAGCATAGTAGCATACCCAAAGCAGACCATTTGCACACATACAGCTCCAAGTCCTAAATCTTTTACGAAAGAGGAACACTTACATTCATTTGTAGAAAACACAGCAGTAAGGGATCATGGAAGCACAGAATTGTAGAATGGTTTGGGTTGGAAGGAACCTTAAAGTTCATCTAGATCCAGCCCCTCTGCCACGGGCAGGGTCACTTTGCACTAGATCAGGTTCATAGAATCATAGAATCACTAGGTTGGAAAGGACCCACCGGATCATTGAGTCCAACCATTCCTATCAAACACTAAACCATGTCCCCAGCACCTCATCCACCTGTTTTTTAAACACCTCCAGGGAAGGTGAATCAACCACCTCCCTGGGCAACCTGTTCCAGTGCCCAATTGACCCTTTCCATGAAATATTTTTTCCTGATGTTAAGCCTGAACTTCCCCTGGCGGAGCTTGAGACCATTCCCTCTTGTCCTGTCCCCTGTCACTTGGGAGAAGAGGCCAGCACCCTCCTCTCCACAACCTCCTTTCAGGTAGTTGTAGAGAGCAATGACATCTCCCCTCAGCCTCCTCTTCCCCAGGCTAAACAACCCCAGCTCTCTCAGCCACTCCTCATTGCTCAAAGCCTTGTCCAATCTGATCTTCAACACCTCCTGGAATGGGGCATCTATGACTTCTCTGGGCAACCTGTGCCAATGCCTCACTACTCTCACAATAAAAAAATGGACTCCAAATTTCTAATTTAAATCTCCCCTTTTTCAGCTTAAACCTGTTCCCCCTCATCCTATCACTGCACTGCCTGATTGAGAGTCGCTCCTCATTTATCCTGTAGGTCGCCTTTTAGTACTTGAAGGCTGCTATAAGGATAATATGCCCTTGTATGTTAGTTGACCGGTTAGAGAACCTAAGCATGGCATGGGAGATTTAGGACCTGGCCACTCCTTGGCCTAAGAGAATTCAGACCAATGTCTTCTTCACTGAGCTGTGCTGAGAAAGAGGAGAGGAAGGAAGCTGTGCACAAAACTGGTGATTCACTGGGAAGAGGAGAATGGAAGGGAAGAGAGGGCATAGCTCTGCAGGCACGCAGATAAAAGAAGTCACAGTCCAGCAGGTCCCATGGATGGCTGCCAGGAGAGTTCCTAGGGCTCTGACTTGGTCCTCCTGGGGGAGAATCCAGGGTGAAAGTTCAGCTAGGCTGCAGTGGCTCTGGCTGGGCTGGTGGAGCCCCTGGTGGAGAGTCAAAACTGTGTTAACTGAGAAATTTTCCGCCAAGGCAGCTATGCTGTCAGCATAAGCAGCTCATCTCAAGCTGCTACAAGCACACTTTTGCAGGCACAGCAGCATCCACAGATGGGGTACGGCTGTGGCGCTTCTCTGTTAAATAGAAACAGGGTGGGGACTATAATTTTGTGTGAACTCTGCTAGCAAAATGCCATAAGGGTCACATCGGTTTGAAAGTCAGCCTTGACCCCTGCCTAGGTGTGAAACAAGCTTGAATTCTGGCTTGTGCTTTTGTACCTTTGTAATACTGCTAAATGCCACAGTGCAGGAGAATTCGTGCTTGACGTAGCATTTGTGCAGCACTCTGCTTCACTTTATAAACATCTTTTATGTAAATCAAGTGTTAATTATCCCCGCTCTGTATTTTGTGTTGAATATCATTTTTTTAATTACAGGCTTCATCCCAGGTTAAGCCTGTATGCCTGTTGTTGAGCCAATTATCATAAATTCCCCTGTAACAATTAACAATATTGGTACAGAGCTGCATGTATTTTAAATGTTATAATTATGCTCAGCTCTTTTGTTAATTGGCCTATCTGACTCTTTACTTTTTATGCTGCTCATCTGCTCATTACTGCAGCCATTTAATTCAATTAGCACCTTAATTAGAAGAACAGCCATGTCCAATGTCGTAGGACTTGTCAGAGTACGTGGCTTGATTAGCAAAGACAAACACACCATGCAAATCAGGCTGTAACATTTGGGGGCAGCAGGAATGGAAGGCAGCCAGCTGGTGAAGTGGAAAAGGAGCGTGTCTTCATCCCCCAAAGCTTTGCCAGGAGAAAGAAAATAAAGAAGGCATCAGACTGAGGAAGGAATAAAATAATTTACAATTCCACGAGTTAAGGCATCACTTAACAGGAATGGTGTGTAACTCCTGAGGATGGTGTCACTACTAGATTATCTCCTACTCTCGGTGATCTTAAAAAAAAAGAAAGTAAGAGAGATGTGTAAAAATAATACAGTAATCTCCTACCATATCATATTTCCTTTTCCAAGACGGAAGCCAAACCCCAGATTCTAGTTGCAGAGCGAAAGAGAGGAACAAAAAGAAACACCCTGATCCTGGGCTTTGGTGTAAATCCATGTGGCTCCACTCATCAATGCCAAGTGAGGAGTAAGCCAATGGTACTTTAAAATCGCCTATTTGACCTCAGCCCTGCCGTTTAAGATTGCGGCACTGCTGAGGAGACACGTGAGGCTGTAGGAACTGTATTTAAAAAAAAAAAGCTTCATTTTCCAAGAGCAGTTTAAGTCTCAGTTTTGTTTTGTGCCAGTCTATTTAAATCTTTATTCCCTGCCTATTAATTCTCCTAATTAGAATTAAATGAAGCATGCTAAATTGCTAGATTAACCAATAATTAAGCAGGCAAAGCACTAACGTTTAATACACACAGGCAGTTCTTTCTCTTCTGTGATAGCACCGTGTCATGCCTGCTCATTTTATTTCAAAGGAATTAAGAGGCTTGTCTTCCGTGATCAACACCCCCTCCCATATTAACTTACATAAAATAAAGACTTTTCTAAAAGGGGATGAGTTTCCAGCTAGTTATCAAGGAACTCTTGATTTTATTTGTTAATTCCTTATCTCTGAGTCCTTGTGAAACCTATTTGAACCAGTTGGCTCAGGAAATCCAACAGCTGTACATATATTTAACAGATAGTAGATTTTAATTAAAATGATATATAGTTTGTGTGGTGCTCTTTTTATTCTGTGTTCGTTTCTTTATTTCTGCTCACATAATGAGGTCCTACACTTATTTTCAGAGGATGGCAGCTGCTCTTCCTCCCCCTCATCTCCCCGTCTTGTGCCCCACTCCTTCAATATTTATTTTACATATTTATACATTACTTTCTCTTTACGGCAGGTACTTTATCGTGGAATCTCTCAATACTATGCAGTGCTCTCGGTGTGTAAGTGAGGGGCCGTGCTGACTGTCTAAATCAGTAGATTCCATGGTCTCAGGCAGCCTTGGAGATTTTGAAGGTTATTCCTTGGATGTGTAAGTGCCGACAGAGCTGGGGTCCAGAGCAGGAGCAGTAGATTCAAAAGGATATTAATGCTTCTTATAAAGGTGCTTGTTGATATACATGCCTCAAGCTTGTAACTCCATCATGTACAGAGGGCAGCAAAGACTCATGATTAGGATTTTCATAAAGTTGTTCAGTCCCATGGTAACTGAACACGTTCTTGCCTTTTATTCCTTTGACTTAAGCTGTCAGCCAAAATTTGGAATATTTTTGTTTGTTCCCTCCAAGAGTGGAAAAAAATGTGATGGAGTCAGATATTTCTCTATGTATGCCTACATGGTATTTTGTGGACAGGTCCAAATTTCTTTTGTTTATGTCTTGAGCAATCTGCCCTTGAAAAGGAAGATGCATGGTCATATTAGTGAGCCATGACTTCTGTTTTGAAACTACTTTGCAGCTATTTGACTTGCCTTAACTCTGCCTTTGATGAAATCGTGTTACCAAAAGAGCTGGCCCTGAAGTCCTGTTTCCCAGAGATACCAAACAAGAAGTTATGTGTCTGCTCACAGTCCCAAGCCTCTTGTGATGAGCACTTTGCCCCAGAAGATATCTCTTAAAGGGGCTGATTAAAAAATAGAGTTGAAATTCTGTACTGTCTCCTTGCAGTGGAAAGAACACAATCCTTGTCTTCTTTATTCCTGCTCCAGGTGATCCTACCCCTTTTGATACTTGTATGAACATCTTGTGAGATATTGTTCCTTGTCAGTCTGGAGGAAAATTAATTCAATGTGAAAGACTTTTCCCACTGGCTTAGCAAACTGGACCTGCATGTGTATGGCCGAATGAGTGTGGAAGCAGCATGATGCACCAGGGTAGGATATACATCTGGTGAAAGCGGGCAGTAATGGGACTGCCTCTTTTGATGGTAGAAAATCAGTAGATTAAGTCAGGTATCACTAAATTGTAGTCTATGCTTTTAGATACAAAGGCATATCCCAGAGAGATATCACTAATAATGAAAGAGAACAGATTCGATTTTATTTCTTCTCCTCAAATGAACAGTACTGCTGGCTTCAGGGAAAATTAAACATCATTGCTGAAGTCATCAAAACTGCCTGATTTCAGATTTTTTCAGGAACTCAACTCAGACTCCTTAATAACATGAAGAATTTTAAAGATCTTGTTCCTAGTTTGTGCAAATTTTCTGAGGAGCAGCTTTCACTCACATTAAGGTACCTTAACGTTCCAGTTCTACACACATCTCTAACCAACCAGAGCAATATTTATGATTTGGAATTTAGGCTATGAGAATACTAGCATCTGCTGTATTTCCTCTATGTCTCTTTCACCCACCCCACCATTTAATGCTGTAGAGATGAGCATATCCTTGAATGATTTGCTATAAGCCTCTTTAAAGACAATGCCAGTGTATGTGTATCAATACGAGCAAGTGTTTGGGGGCTTGCCGTGGATAACATAGAGTCCTGATCCAACACATGTTTGAACCCAGACAGGGTCAAGTTGAAAATAAATTGAAATTAAAACAGTAGCTCCAAGACATCAGAGGTGGCCATGTCCATGAGAATTTTGCCTGGTTTTGTGGTTGCTTGTGAAGCAAACCCCGCTGGGCCATACAGCCCTACAGTTTAACATGAAGAAAGATACATGCTCTCTGAATCCTTAATGCCAAAAACAATTGTGAGATGATGGGGCCTTGGAAATCAAGGTGTATGCAGGACATGACTGGACTGTTTCATTTCTGTGAGGGGCCAGTTTGAGTAGGCTGGATTTTAGTTTCTCAGCTGTCCTATGGTATGAACCGTGTGGCCCCTGCCGTACATGCTGAGGACAGCAGAGTCTGCCTTCCCTTTTCAGCTGGCTGGACGATTGATTCATTCCTCTCTTTTTTTTTTTTTCAAACCAAGCTTCTTACATGCTTTAGTGAACATCTTAGTCAGTCCCTAGTACCTCTGTCAATTCCGTGTGTGTGTCTGTGCTTGCATGTGTGCGTGTGCATGTATTGCACTTCATCTGCTCGACGCAATAATATCCTGGGGGAACGTGTAGGCTGTAAACTTCTTCATAACATCCTGTTCCTGCAACTTGAAGATATTGACTCTGAAGGGAAACAATGGCATGAATAAAATAAAAATAAAAAAAAGTTAATTATCCTTTGTGTTTGTAATTTAATTAAAGATGCAGTAAAGTTTTACTGTTTTTCCAGGTGATGATGTTTAGAGCTCTGAAAAGCTATTTGTGCTGGTGAGATTAAAGTGCATTTTAAAATGTTCCCCGAGCACTTTCACATTTGTTGATAGATTTTTAAATTAAACTTTAAATTGTAATCTAAATTACCTCCAACAATTCATGGTCCCTGTAATGAACTCCCACCATTCCTGCTGTCATCTGACTATGATATACTGTAAATGGTAACTGCTCAGGGTTTTACTGAATAGTGCTTTAGTATTACTGCACTATATTAGTTGTGTACAACCCTCAAATAGAAATCAAACCACAGAACAGGTTTAGTTTAGCATAGTAACTTTCTTATTTGCTAGTCTTTAGTCTTAGTGAACACTGCTGCTGCTAATCATTTGGGACCTCATAGAAAACACTTCCAAATAATTTTTTAGGCATTCCTGTCAAGGTAAAAGTATTTGCATTTTACCAGCCAATGAGCTTTTGGACATTAATCCTTAATGGCTAAAATAAAACTAATTGGAGAATATGAGTTCAAGTGCTCATTCGTAAAGTGACCATGGCTCATTGGCCCCTGAGGCACAATTAGAAAAAAATACTTTCATAAATGATTGATGTAGATTCAAAGAGGAAAAGAAGATAGCAGTGGGATAGTGGAAATAATTCACTGTGTGCTGCTCCATGAGGTGATGTAGGTACACTGAGACCGAGCTCTTTCCAAGGAACTGCTCAGAGCAAAGCAGAGTCTAACTTGCAGATTACTGCAAGATCTACCCTTGGTAGATCATATTGCCTGAGGCTCATGGGCATGTTCCTGGGATGAAAAGAAAGACTCCAGATGTAAAGATATTGAGCTGCTGGAGCATGTGCGAAGAAGGGCAACAAAGCTGGTGAAGAGTCTGAAGAACTGGTATTGTTTAATTTAGAGAAAGAGGAGGCTGAGAGGAGACCTTATCGCTCTGTGCAACTCCCTGAAAGGAGGTTGTAGTGAGGTGGGCACTGGTCTCTTCTCCCAGATAAAAAGTGATAGGATGAGAGGAAATGGCCTCAAGGTGTGCCAGGGGATTTTTAGGTTCGATATTAGGAAATACTACTTCACAGAAAGGGTTGTCAAGCATTGGAACAGGCTTCCCAGGGAAGTGGGTGACTCACCATCCCTGGAGGTATTTAGTGAATTTAGTGGTGGACTTGGAAGTGTTAGGTTTATGGTTGGACTCAATGATCTGAAATGTTTTTCCCAACCTAAATTATTCAGTGATTTTATGATTCTGCAAGCTCGAGTAACACCCATGGGAAGTTCTCAAGGGTCTCTGAACATTTATACATGTGGAAAATTAGAATATATCCCAATAAAATAAAAGAAAAAAATCCAAAAACCTAAGAGCAAAGAATCATAAGATTGTAGGATCATAAAATGGTTTGGATTGGAAGGGACTACGAAGGTCATCTAGTTCAACCTTCCTGCAGTAGGGAGGGACATCTTCAACTAGATCAGGTTGCTCAGAGCCCCATTCAACCTGATCTTGAATGTTGGGGGCACCTACCACCTCTCTGGGGAACCTGTTCTAGTGTTTCACCACCCTTGGCATAAAAAATTTCTTTGTAATATCTAGTCTAAACTTCTCCTCTTTTAGTTTAAAGCCATTACCCCATGTCCTATTACTACAGGCAGTGCTAAAAAGTTTTTCCCTATCTTTTTTATAAGCTCCCTTTAAGTATTGAAAGGCCACAATAAGGTCTCCTCAGAGCACTCTCTTTTCCAAGCTGAAGAATCCCAACACTCTCGGCCACTCTTCACAGGGGAGTTGTTCTAGGCCTTTGATCATTTTTGTGACCCTCCTCTGGACCTGCTCTAACAAGTCCATGTCTTTCCTCTGCTGAGAGTTCCAGAGCTGAACGCAGTATTCCAGGTGGGATCTCACCAGGACAGAGTAGAAGGGCAGAATCACCTCCCTCTCCCTGCTCGCAACACTTTGATGTAGCCCGGAATATGACTGACCTTCTAGGCTGCAAGCACACCTTGCTGACTCATGTCCAGCTTTTCATCCACCAGAAATCCCCGACCCTTTTCTGCAGGGCTGCTCTCAATCTCTTCATCCCCCAGCCTGAGGGTTGCCCTGATCCAGGCACAGGACCTCACAGTTGGCTTTGTTAAATCTCATGAGGTTCACACAGGCCCACTTCTCCAGTTTGTTAACATCCCTCTGGATGGCATCCTGTCCCTCAGGGGTGTCAACCTCACCATTCAGCTTGTGTCATCTGCAAACTTGCTGAGGGTGCATTTGATCCCATTGTCTGTGTCACTGATGAAGATACAAAACAACATCAATCCCAGACCAGAACATAACTCATCACTGATCTGCATCTGAACACTGAGCCATTGAGGTTCAATGGTTCAAAGGGAAGAGCAGAAAGATGAAATAAGCAGACTACGGACTGCTTACTGCAGTTAGGGTCCAATAGCCTTTCACACAGGAACTTACTGACACAGACACCTTTCTGCTGGAAAGCTCTCGGAGAATTTTCTTCCACACAGATGCATAAGCTGTAGTGGCGAAGCTTATGGTCTTCATGAACTCCCTATTTTAATTAGACATTATGTGAAATGAAAACTGCATTGTTTGGGTTTGATTGATTTCTTGGCTCTCCTGCTATGAGAAAAACGAACACTAGTTGTGTTTCCTGTTCACCTTTGTTATTCGTCATTATTCAACATGTCAGCAGCCATGCTGGTAAACAACTTCATGAGATTCACTGGTTTTCCCTATTCCAGCCCCATCATCTGTGATGAGTTCTCCATTTACCCACAAAACTATAACACTTCAAACCCTTCCTTCCTTAAAACCCTCCGCTATTAAGCTACTTGAAGGAATATGAGTGTCTCTGGTGCCAGCCTGCTGCAGTCAGAGCACCACTTTGTATGGTTTTCCTTTTTCTACCCTCCTCATCTGCCTCTTACCATCCGTCTCCTGTCTACCAAAGGTAGATTGTACCGAACTAACACGATAGCTTCCTTTGATGGAATAGCTGATTTCTAGTCAAAGGAAATGCATTAGATACCATCTATCCAGATGTGAGTCATGCATTTGATATGGAATAATGATCAGTTAAACTGGAGGACATGGGGATGAGCAGATTAGAGGGTTGGTCAGGAGCCTGCTGAAGTAGGGACAAAATAGAAAAATATTGAATTTTCCTAAAATGCTGACCTGAAAATGTCACTCAGGAGTCACTTCTGGACCATCGAGGGACAGCATCACCCCACCTCCTGGGCTCCTTAAACTCCCCACTGTGCGAAGAAAGAAAGTATGTGGGGACTGGGAAAGAGAGACCTAAGTGGAGGTAATACGGCAGTGAACAGGAAGACACGATCACTTGACAGCTGTTTATTCAGTTTTCTTGTTGCATTTTTCATTTATTCTACAAACAATCTGACCAACCATGAAACAGAGCGATGAAATGAAGTGATAAAGACCACTTCTTCTCCATTCACTGATCAGCTAACATTTTACTCTGTCTCTTTGCCTCTCTTGCTTCCCTTTCTCTTCTGGAAAGATACAACAACAACAAAAAAATAAGATGAAAGAAAAAAACATGTTTCATTATGAACCTTCAAGAGAAGGGGATTCCTACAATAGGCATGAAAAATTCTTTAGGAATTTGAGAGTGATGTAGTTAAATAGATAGCAATAGATAAAGGTTTTGTAGCCTGTTACTAATGGATCAAAACCTGGTTGACACATACATTGGCAATAGTAGCTGAAAACTGGAAGTTTTGTCCAGAAAAACTATTCAAGAGAGGCAATTTCCAGTCTATTCAAAGTATTTATATTTAATGCTGAGAAATTAGCCATATTTTATGTAACTTTTTAAGAAAGAACAATGGAAAAACTGAAAGGTTTCAGAAAATCAAGTTTGACAACATAACTTACGTCTGGTATAAGGCCTATGTTTTGAAGATATTTAGGAATTTCCATCTATTTCATTTATCCAAAAAAAGATATAAGAGAAATGGTTTACAGTAACAGGCTACATACAGAAGAATTTTCTAATTGTTAGTGGTTTTTTACACAAAATGTTCAGTGAGGCCTGGCTGTTCGGATAGGAGCACTGAGTGCACAATGATTAGAAAAGCACAATGCTCCAGTGAGGTTAATTACCCAAGAGAAACACTTACACTAGATGCAATGACTTCTCCGTCACTTATAAGTGTTGAATCAAGCCAAGATATTTTAAAGAATTCATTAATTTAGCATGGAGTTTATGGGGTGAAGTTTCTTTGTAGTGGGTCTGACTGAAATACTTGCAAATAAATCTATCAGTTTTTAAGCATTTCTTTGTACTGAATGCCTCTGCATGTATCAGGATGCATTTCTGAAAAATGCATACTTTTTGTTTCCATTTTGCTTCCAACTCAGAGGTTTAGAGGGACATGCCTTTCAGTTTGTATTCAACTTCTGCCACTGAAGACAGAGGGATCAGAAAGCACTGAAAAGCAGATACCGTGCTAGGCAGTCCTCTGTATCCACACACAGAGCCCATGCACTCTTTGCAAAAGACAGAGGGCAGGATTCTCCTTTTGTGGAGAAAGTGAGACTGCAGTGATAAGAAAAGCTGATCTAAGATATATTCTGCCTATAGTTCTACTTAAAAAAGTCAGATTAATATCAATATAAACGCAACTGAATATCTGCCTTCAACATTTTTTAAAAAATGAATGGTATTATTTCAGCTCTGTGTTCTTGATACCGAGCAATTGATGAGTTAATTGCCTTCCTCTTCCCACTAAATTGGAGTGTGTCTGCACATACTGGGTCAGCCTGTGAGTAAAGCATTCATTGTTCACTGCTTACAGAACCTCTGTGCTATGACAGTAAATATTTTCTCCCAAGCTTAAAGGAGACAACTCCAATTTTTCCATTTCTGACAATGAATACTTTTTTAAAAGTAAAATTAATTAAAAAAGCAAACAGGAAATTATATTTAGGGGTGGAGAGAGGTTGATATTTATTTCCCCCTTTCTCTTATTTGTGAAGTTTAACTTTCCTAGTTTTATACTACATGAAGACAGGTGTTTTTCCAGTATACCTCTATCCCCAGTTTACATGCAAATATTTATTCTGTTAAATGCATAAGGGTTATTAATGATGGCAGGGTGCTTTGAGCATTCCTCCTAAAGCACATCGTTTCTTTTTTCCCCATTTGAGAGTAATTGAGAAATGCCCTGAAATGAATCTGACTAATGAATCTATACTGCTGGTTTACGTTTCGCTACCTATGGACAGCCAGTCCTAATTTAAGGTGGGATGCAGATAACAAACTTCACAGTGTAACACAGGATGTAATCTCTCACTAACAGAAATTCATATTCCATATTGTACATCAGGCAGTTGACGTTAAAAATACTGCTGTGGTACTAACATTAGAATTCAGAGATATTTGTTAATGCTTCTCTTGAGACTGTTCAGACACATGCACCCTCAAAGAGATAGCATGAGCCTCAAAATGAATTTGTCGGTGAGGCTTTGGAGCCCTATTCTATTCATATATGGTTTCATTTTTCTCAACGTGACCTTTGGTTCGCAGCAGCGATGGCTTTGGTTTGCTACCGGTTTTGAGGCAGCAGCTTCAAGGGAAAATGAGTCCGTGTCTTTTTTAGCTCTTAACAAAACTGTGGTCTTGTAGTGAACAGAGAGATCATATCTCCCTCACAAAGTGATACATGCAGGTTAAAGGATGTCTGCCCTGTTTCAGGGAAATGCAGGTCTCTGGGACTGCTGCCTGATTTCAATAAAAATGAATGTGAAAGTATGGAAATGTGCAGTGAATGAACAACTTCAAGGATAATAGACTTTCACTGCTTATAAAGAAAGAAAAAAATGGTTAGACAAATGAGTATTTGGATACTTATGGGTTGCTTGTGGTGAAAGGTATGAAAAGTATGAAAGATTTTTTTTTTCTAAATGCAGTTGATGTGAAATGATGATAATTAAAAATACTGCTAGCAGCACTCCCACATCAATAACTGTATGACTTGGATTTCTTGTTTCATTTGAACTGTTGCTAATAGTGCTTACTGCAGCTCAGATGGCAAATATTTCTGTTCTAAACCTATCCTCAGCATGTTCTTCTGCAAAAAATATGCCCCCAGATTATTTGTTTATGTCTTTCAATACATCTAGGGAATAAAATACTCCTGTAAAAACATACAGGTATTTTAATTGCAAAAATACTGTTTTAAAGAGCTGTCTAAATGTATGCTAAATTATTTTAATCGTTTTCTACTATTGGCTATGTTGGCTGTTGCCAAGTCATGAAAGGCTGAAGAGAATACATATTTACTAAATTAAAAGAATTCTGCATTACTTCTAAACAGAGGACAGTAAAAATGACTAAAGCTTAAATGACAATAGCAATCTTCTCTTAGAATTAGTACCTTGCTGTATTTCACAGAATCACAGAATCACAGAATCACTACGTTGGAAAAGACCCACAGGATCATCAAGTCCAACCATTCCTATCAATCACTAAACCATGTCCCTCAGCACCTCACCCACCTGTCTTTTAAACACCTCCAGGGAAGGCGACTCAACCACCTCCCTGGGCAGCCTGTTCCAGTGCCCAATGACCCTTTCCATGAAAATTTTTTCCTAATGTCCAGCCTAAATCTCCCCTGGCGGAGCTTGAGGCCATTCCCTCTTGTCCTGTCCCCTGTCACTTGGGAGAAGAGGCCAGTTCCCTCCTCTCCACAACCTCTTTATTTGAAAATAAACACTCAGACTTGAAAAGTTTGAAAAAAAAATGACTGTAGGCAGTAAAAAACATGCTTGCATCTGCAGGAGTTAAACAACACTGTACAGTGTGCATGCTTTTGGCTAGTTACAAGCATGTCGTGCAGACACTTATATACTTGAGTAGCTGTCCTCTCACAAATAGTCCAGCTCAGGGCAGCATTTCTACTCACAATAGTAGTAATTTTCATTAATTGATGTTTTTAAGTTGAGCAATGTTAACAGCAAGGAT